>NW_027444808.1:0-202095 GCF_048569485.1 Anomaloglossus baeobatrachus | reverse complement strand
AGTGCTACAGGGGCCGAACATTGCACACAATGGGGGTCAGTGGCACCTGCCGGTAGAACAGCCTTACATGCGGTACAAGTAGCATAGAAAGCCTGTGTCTTGGCCCCTTTGCTTTTTGCGGACGACATGCTGTTGTCTAGCAATCTAGGAGGGTATATAGCCAAGAATAGCGACCGTACAATGCAATGTATCATACAAGCATAAAGTACAAATGAACACTGCTGCACTAGTGGGGTGAGCCCTCGAGGGCTGCTTACCGCCCGCTGAAAAGCGGGTGTGTGACCGCCAGAATCCCGTGCCTGGGTCTCCCAGAGCTCGTGTCCCTTCTCCACTCAGACTGCAAACAGGAATGGCTGCCGGCGTCCTGTGAAGAGGGGCGGGCCGTGGGCGTGCCCCAGACAAAGTGCGGGAAACTAGCGTCCCACTGTGCCTAGTGAGGGGGGTTGGAGTATGCTAAGCAGACTCCAGCCCTCGGCGCTGACGTTCTGACCAGCGTCCCGCCCTTCCCCTGACTGGCAGGCCTGGGGGCGGGAACGAAACGGAACTAGGCCGCAAAAGCCGGGGACTCGATTTATAAGCGCGGCCGTCGTATAAGCACGGCCAGCGCGGAAGTCCCCGGCGCACCACACGTCCCAGCCGCGCCGCAGTGTAAAAAACCGCCAGCCGCGGCCGGCGCGGCAGTTCCTAATACAGAAACTCACTCAGCAAAGCTGCAGTGAGTAAAGCACCAGCGCGCCGCGCTGCTGTCCCCGGCGCACTAACACACCCAGCAATGCTGGTGTGTGTGCGCGATCTGTACGGGGACCCAGAGTACCTTAATGTAGCAGGGCCCTGTCCCTGACGATACTCAGCTCCATGTCCAGCAGATTCCCAGGGGTTGTGGACGGAGCACGGTCTCCTGTACTTGGAGACCGATAGGATCCCACTTCACCCAGAGCCCTAAGGGGATGGGGAAGGAAAGCAGCATGTCGGCTCCAGCCTCCGTACCCGCAATGGGTACCTCAACCTTAACAAACACCGCCAACAAAAGTGGGGTGAGAAGGGAGCATGCTGGGGGCCCTAGTATGGGCCCTCTTTTCTTCCATCCGACAAAGTCAGCAGCTGCTGCTGACTAAACAGTGGAGCTATGCGTGGATGTTAGCCTCCTTCGCACAAAGCATGAAAACTGAGGAGCCCGTGATCCCACGGGGGGTGTATAGGCAGTAGGGGAGGGGCCTTACACTTTTAAGTGTAATACTTTGTGTGGCCTCCGGAGGCAGTAGCTATACACCCAATTGTCTGGGTCTCCCAATAGAGCGACAAAGAAAAAGAGAATTTTGTTTACTTACCGTAAATTCTTTTTCTTATAGTTCCGACATGGGAGACCCAGACCATGGGTGTATAGCTTCTGCCTCCGGAGGACACACAAAGTACTACACTCAAACGTGTAGCTCCTCCCTCCGGGCTATATACACCCCCTGGATGACAATCTAACCAGTTCAGTGCAAAAGCTGAAGGAGGACATCCACCCATAAGTAGAGATAGAGTAAAACTCGGAAAAACCGGAACCTCTGTCTACAACAACAGCCGGTGAAACACACGGAACAAGAACTGCCAACAGGCAACAGGGAGGGTGCTGGGTCTCCCATGTCGGAACTATAAGAAAAAGAATTTACGGTAAGTAAACAAAATTCTCTTTTTCTTCATCGTTCCTTATGGGAGACCCAGACCATGGGACGTCTCAAAGCAGTCCATGGGTGGGAAATAAACCAAACTGAGAAGTAGGCAAAACCTAACTTCACAAATGGGCGACAGCCGCCTGAAGGATGCGTCTGCCCAAACTCGCATCTGCCGAAGCATGAGCATGCACTTGGTAGTGCTTCGAAAAGGTGTGCAGACTAGACCAAGTGGCAGCCTGACAAACCTGCTGAGCCGTAGCCTGGTGCCTGAAAGCCCAGGAGGCACCGACAGCTCTGGTCGAGTGCGCCTTAATCCCTGGCGGTGGGGGCACCTGAGAACACTGGTAGGCATCGGAGATGGCCGACCTAATCCAATGAGCTAGGGTCGGTTTAGAAGCCGAGAGACCCTTGCGCTGACCCGTGGTTAGCACAAAAAGTGAGGTGCACCACCTAAAAGCGGCGGTGCGTGACACATAGATTCGGAGCGCCCGCACCAAATCCAAGGTATGCAACGCCTTCTCAAAGCGATGCACAGGGGCCGGACAAAGGGAAGGCAACTAAATGTCCTGGTTAAGGTGGAAAGAAGACACCACCTTAGGGAGAAAATCCGGAGTCGGACGGAGAACCACCTTGTCTTGGTGAAACACTAAAAAAGGTGACTCCGAAGAGAGCGCAGCCAAATCAGAGACTCTCCTGAGAGAAGTTATGGCTACTAGAAAAACCACTTTCTGTGAAAGTCTAAACAAAGGAACCTCCCTAAGAGGCTCAAAGGGGGGTTTCTGTAAGGCCGTGAGGACCAGATTAAGATCCCAGGGATCCAAAGGCCGCCGGTAAGGAGGAATGAGGTGAGATGCGCCCTGCATGAAGGTGCGCACCTGAGCCAGTCGGGCGATACGCCGCTGGAATAATACCGACAGAGCCGACACCTGTCCCTTGAGGGAATTGAGGGACAGTCCTAGCTGCAGACCGGACTGTAGAAAGGACAGGATGGTCGGCAAGGAGAACGGCCAAGGAGCATGGCCGGAAAAGCGACACCAGGACAGGAAAATCTTCCAAGTCCTGTGGTAAATCTTGGCCGAGGAAGACTTCCGAGCCTGAGTCATAGTGGAGATGACCTCAGAAGGAATGCCTGAAGCCGTCAGGATCCAGGACTCAAGAGCCACGCCGTCAATCTGAGAGCCGCAGAATTCTGGCGGAAAAACGGACCTTGAGAGAGAAGGTCTGGGCGGTCCGGGAGATGCCACGGCATTTCTACGGACAGACGGAGCAGGTCTGGGTACCAAGCTCGCCTGGGCCAGTCTGGAGCAATGATTATGACCCGACGGCCCTCCATTCTGATCTTGCGCAGAACCCTGGGCAAGAGCGCTAGAGGAGGAAACACATAGGCCAGACGGAACTGGGACCAATCTTGAACCAGCGCGTCCGCTGCGAAGGCCTGAGGATCGTGGGAGCGAGCCACGTAAACCGGAACCTTGTTGTTGTGCCGGGATGCCATTAGATCCACTTCCGGAGTGCCCCACTTGCGGCAGATTGACCTGAACACTGCCGGATGCAGGGCCCACTCGCCGCTGTCCACGGTTTGACGGCTGAGATAATCGGCCTCCCAGTTTTCTACGCCTGGGATGTGGACTGCGGATATGGTGGACTTGGAGTCCTCCGTCCACTGAAGGATTCGTTGAACCTCCAACATCGCCAGGCGGCTGCGAGTCCCGCCCTGGTGATTGATGTAGGCAACCGCTGTCGCGTTGTCCGACTGGACTCGAATGTGCTTGCCCGCCAACAGGTGGTGAAAGGCTACGAGAGCTAGAAGAACAGCCCTGATTTCCAGCACATTGATCGAGAGGGCTGATTCGGACGGAGTCCAAGTGCCCTGTGCTCGGTGGTGGAGAAATACTGCTCCCCAGCCGGAGAGGCTGGCATCCGTGGTGAGGATCACCCAGGACGGAGTCAGGAAGGAGCGTCCCTGTGACAGAGAGAGGGGCCGAAGCCACCACTGAAGAGAGCTCCTGGTCTGCGGCGACAGAGCCACTAGCCTGTGCAAGGAAGAGGTCCGCTTGTCCCAACAGCGGAGAATGTCCAGCTGCAGGGGACGCAGATGGAACTGGGCAAAGGGAACCGCTTCCATTGACGCCACCATCTGACCCAGCACCTGCATGAGGTGCCTGATGGAATGACGGCGGGGCTTCAACAGAGAGCGCACCGCCAGATGAAGGGACTGCTGTTTGACTAAGGGCAGCTTCACAAGTGCCGGCAGAGTCTCGAATTGCATCCCTAGGTACGTAAGTTCCTGGGTCGGGGTCAAAGTGGACTTGGGCAGATTGACAAGCCACCCGAATTGAACAAGCGTGTCGAGAGTGAGCGAGACGCTCCGCTGGCAGTCTGCACTGCATGAGGCCTTGACTAGAAGGTCGTCCAGGTAGGGGATTACTGCCAACCCCTGGAGATGCAGGACCGCAACCACTGCTGCCATGACCTTGGTGAAAACACGAGGGGCCGTGGCTAACCCGAAGGGGAGAGCCACGAATTGGAAATGTTCCTCTCCGACTGCAAAGCGTAGCCAACGTTGGTGTGAAACCGCAATAGGCACATGCAGATAGGCATCTCTGATGTCGATGGATGCTAGAAAATCTCCTTGGGTCATTGAGGCAATGACTGATCTCAGAGATTCCATGCGAAAGCGCCGCACCTGAACATGCTTGTTGAGAAGCTTGAGATCCAGGATGGGCCGGAAGGAACCGTCCTTCTTGGGGACTAGGAAGAGGTTTGAGTAGAAACCTCTGAACCGTTCCCGGGCGGGAACCGGAACAATTACACCGTTGGCCTGCAAGGATGCCACGGCCTGTGAGAAGGCGGCGGCTTTGGAGCAGGGGGGAATGGACAGAAAAAATCTGTTTGGCGGGCTGGAAGAAAATTCTATCCTGTAGCCGTGGGAGATGATATCCCGCACCCACTGATCGGAGACGTGCTGAAACCACACGTCGCCAAAGAGGGAGAGCCTGCCACCGACCAAGGACGTTGCTGGCGCAGCCAGATAGTCAAGAGGAGGCTGCCTTAGTGGCAGCGGCTCCTCCGTTCTTCTGAGGACGCGGCTTCGCGCGCCAGTTGGGTTTACGATCCTTGGCTGAGTTAGTGGACGAGGCTGAGGGCTTAGAGGACGACCAGTTAGAGGAACGAAAGGAACGAAACCTCGACTGGTTCCTGCCCTGGACAGGTTTCCTGGTTTTAGTTTGTGGCAAGGAAGTACTCTTCCCGCCAGTAGCTTCCTTAATAATTTCATCCAGTTGTTCACCGAACAGCCGGGACCCAGCAAAGGGGAGCCCAGCAAGGTACTTCTTAGAAGAAGCGTCTGCTTTCCACTCTCGAAGCCACAAAATCCTGCGGATCGCGAGAGAATTAGCGGAAGCCACCGCCGTGCGGTGAGAAGCCTCCAGAATGGCAGACATGGCGTAGGACGAAAAAGCCGAAGCCTGGGAAGTTAAGGCAACCATCTCGGGTATAGAGTCCCTGGCGAGGGAATGTATCTCCGCCAGAGAGGCAGAGACTGCCTTAAGAGCCCACACTGCTGCAAAAGACGGGGAGAACGAGGCTCCTGCCGCCTCATATACAGATTTGGCCAGAAGGTCAACCTGGCGGTCAGTGGGATCCTTAAGAGAGGTGCCATCGGCCACAGATACGACTGTCCGGGCTGAGATTCTAGACACCGGAGGGTCTACCTTTGGGGACTGAGCCCACTCCTTAACCACCTCTGGTGGAAAGGGAAAACGGTCATCAGAACTACGCTTTGGGAAGCGTTTGTCAGGACAGGCCCTGGGCTTGGTAACAGTGGCCTGAAAACTGGAGTGGTTAAAAAACGTACTCCTAGCTCTCTTAGGAGAGGTAAACTGGTGTATTTCTACCAGAGAGGCTTGTTCCTCTGACACTGGGGGACTGAGGTTCAGTACGGAGTTAATGGATGCAATCAAGTCACTAACATCCGCATCACCCTCAGATAAGTCAATGGGGTACATAGAGGTAGCGTCTGAGCCCACAGTAAAAGTATCCTCCTCGCCCTGCAATTCAGCTCGTGAATCAGAGCCGTGGGACGAGGAAGGAGAAGGGTTCCTGCGTCTCCGTTTAGGAGGACGGGGTCCTAAAACATGCTCTGAGAGCTCTGCAGAGCTCGGAGCAGCAGAGGCGCCCTGAGAAGGGGGCTGATTCATGGTCAGCAGAGTCCGGGACAGCTGTACCATGGAGTCGGCAAAAGACTGGGAGATAGCTCTGGAAAAAGATGCTACCCAAGCCGGGGGTTCAGCCACCGGGGCCGGAGCAGCCGGAGGGACCCCTGAAGAGGCTCCAGGCTGAGGCACCACCATGTTAGAGCAGGCATCACAGTGTGGATAAGTGCTCGGTTCTTGCAGAATGAGCTTACATGCAGTCATATAGCGTACAGCTTAGCAGACTTGCTCCTAGTGACAGACATGCTGCTGAGGTGGAGGCTCTGCAGTAAAGAATACACTCCTGTAGAATGACCCCCTGAGAGTGTATAATAAAGCCCACAACCAGAGGTTGTGGCTTACCAGACCGTGTGTGCCCTCCGGATTCCACAGCTCGGACCCCCAGTGAAGCGCTTTCCAGGATGCAGCAGCTGCAGCAGCCAGCGCCGATCAGTGTGAGAACGCTGATAAAATGGAGCTGGAGTGAGGAGGGGGGGCGGGGATTAGCCCAAGAGCGGGAAACCGGAGGGCCAAGGAGAGATACAGGGGAGGGAAACATCTCCTCAGAGAGGAGTGTCCTCCCCTCTGCTGAACGGCCGGTGGGCGGAGCCACACTGTTCCCCTGCATGAATGACATGCAGGGGAAGCTGAAACCGAAACTAGGCCGCAACTGAAGCCGGGGCCTAGATTTTTACATGCGGCCGACGAGCAGGCACCCTCGGCGCGGTTCTCAGGAAAAACCCAGAGAACCGGCCGGAATTTACAGCAAAGTCAAAAGACACACTCTCCCCATAATAAATGTACCCGGGACCCCTGAGAAACGTCTCAATACTTAGCTTTTGAGACGCAGGGCCATGTCCCTGGGGGGGGTTAAGCGCTCCGTCCGGCAGAATCCTGACAGGGCTGCGGATGGAGACCGGTCTCCTGCAAAGCAGAGAGGACCGTGATGGCTCCCACTTCAAGCCAGAGCCTCAGAGGATGGTGAAGGAGCGCGGCATGTGAAGGCTCCAGCCTTGTAAAGTCAACCTTAACAGCACCGCCGACACAGTGGGGTGAGAAGGGACATGCCGGGAGTCCAGACTGGACCCGCTTTTCTTCCATATCTTTGAAATCAAAAATCTTAAAAATTAAAAATCAGAGAATGCATGTGTGTGTGTGACCTCCTGAAACACAAAGCATTGAACTGGTTAGATTGTCATCCAGGGGGTGTATATAGCCCGGAGGGAGGAGCTACACGTTTGAGTGTAGTACTTTGTGTGTCCTCCGGAGGCAGAAGCTATACACCCATGGTCTGGGTCTCCCATAAGGAACGATGAAGAAAGTATCGTGATGTCTACACATTACATTGGAAGGAGCTTTTATGACATTTCATTCTAAATCCATGGTCATTTCGCTTTGCTGATATTGCAGCTTACACTCTTTTGGAAGGCTTTCTAACGAATTCTGAGGTATTTTTATGCAGACTTTGTTGATTTATCAGGTCAGCCACTGATGATGGACGAGAGGACCTGGTTTGCAATCTCTAGTTCAGGCCAAAAGGCGTTTGATGGGGTTGAGGTTAGGACTCTTTGAGGGCCAGTCAAGTTATTCAACACCAAACCAGGTCAGTTTTGCCATTCATGAAATGACTTGTGACAACATATTACAGCACCATGATCAGTGACCAGTAAGCTCTTTAGAATTTGTTATTGTTTCACAAATATTTGCAGAACAGATTGCATGTTTAGAGGCTGGAATTTATATACCTGTGGCAGTGGGACCATATAAAAGACCTGAATTTAATGATTTAGAGTTGAGCACCAATACTTGTGTACGGTGTACATCAGATTGCTTTGACTATGGACAGGACATTTGTGGCGTAACAATCCCTGAGCATGAGGTTGTAATGACGCAGACATAGAACTTTTTCCCAGAATACTGTCATTTTTTTTCCTCTCCTACTGGGAGCCATAACTTTTTTAGTATTAGAAGCAAGAGGGCTTGCTATTTTTGCATGACACCATTTATTTTACCAAATAAGTGGAAATGGTGAAAAAAAAAACGCCAGTAATGTCACTTTAATTTTTTACTTGTTTGTAATAGCACTGGTCACTTTTTGGTTATCTGGTAGCGATCTTTTAACTTTTTCTAAGAGTCATGATTATGGGATGTCAAATTTATATATTTATTTTTTAATTTACTGCTCAAAAAATTTTTACAAAAACAATTTGGCTTCTGTCGCCATATTCTGCAAGTCATGTTTTGTTAAAAAAAAAAAGGTGGGTGTAGAGTCAATATGCGATCATATTGATAGTGAGCCGTTACAGCAGACGAATGCCTTGACATCCATCCTGACTGTGGCCAAAATCAGGCACATACCTCTGGAGGGTATGCCGTCAGTGAGCACAAACACAGTGTGAACCTTGCCTTACAGTTGTCTCTGATCACACCAGTTTAACCTTTTCATGAATTAGGAGCATCTGACTCTTCATGCCCCCTAATTAGACCAGTGTGAACGCCATTCTAGATGAATCGCAACCAAAATATCTTAAAGTGTACCTCCAGTTCCAAATGAAAAACAGTTCCAATGCAAGACTTTGCTGTATACCGTATTTTTCGTTTTATAAGACGCACCAGATTATAAGATGCATCCCAAATTTGGAGGGAAAAAACCCCATATGGTGTCCGTTTTATAATTCGATGGTGTCTTACCAAGGAGGAGAGCGGCAGAGGAGCAGGGATCACAGGTGACAGGGGTGATACTGGAGTCCTTTGATGCTGTGAGTGGTACAGAGGGGACCCACTGCGGGCGCTGCTCTGTGTGGAGGATAAGGCACTGGCCATTATGAAGATGGCGGTGAGGGCCTCAAATAATGGTGGCCGGAGTCGTCGCATGTGACGCACAAACCGGGGCCGTGGGGCACTGTTACCAGGCCACGTTTCTGCTGCTGGGACGCCACGGTGGCAAGGCCCGGTTCCATGACCCCGGCGGTGTCATTTAATAAAGATGAAAGAGATGATGATGAATGATGGGGATGGTAGTTCGTGATGGCACCTGTGGTATTCGGCCAGAGATAGCCGACGCTGCGGATGGGACCCCGGGGTCAGTTGGTGATGTAGCTTTATTGGTATAGCTGTCCACAGGTAGAGCTGGGCCCTGGGGCGAATGGTGGTGGTAGTAGTCTATGATGGTGGTGGTTTGCAGAGCCGGAGGCGCAGGTGAATAACGGAGCGACACAGGAATGCAGTCTCAAGATGTTTACTCACTGTAGCAGGTTCCAAGGTAACACTACTAGCCAGTGATCGCCTTTAGAGTGCTGGGTATCACTGTGAAGGGCTCCAGCCGATCTCGGGTAGTTCGGAGGTCGAGTCCGGAGCAATTCTTTATTTGTCCCTTTCCTGGTCGCCTTCCTGTGCTTGCTTCTCCCTCCTGCTTTTGCGCCTTCGTACACAGAGCCCTGTGCCAGTGCCCGCGAGCCCTTTTGGGCGGTGTGAAGCTCTATCCCTTGGCCCTGTAAAGTCACCTTCCAGTGAACTCGTGTATGGATGTGGCCTATGTGCTTGCAGTCACCTCAGCCGTTGGTTTTACTAGCGGAGTACGTAGGTTCTTCTCCTGTAGCCTAGGGACCAGTCCCCGATATGCGGCCAAGTTCCTCCACTTGGTTGCTGTATGTGGAACATGGCCACAGGTGGCTGGTGCACTTCCCGTGGTCCCTGGGACCCCTTCTGTCTGGCCCTGGGTCGAGGTGAACCAGCTCCAGACCAAAGGTCTCTTCACTCCTCTACTTCTCCTTCCCTCTCCACACTCACATTCCTGTTCCCACTTTACTACTGTTTTCCCACTCCTAAGACTCCACCCTTTCAGCCTGGCTTCAGGTACAGCACTCCCTTGCCATTTCTGATGAGGTGTTGCTGAATCAGGGTGTTGTGCTTTTGTGTGAACCAGTGGATGACCTCCTTCATACTCAAGATGGAATACCACACCTCTGGATGAGGTGCAGTACCTCTGTGGCGACTGAAGCCTCAGTGGTGCCACACATGCGCAGATGAAAGATTAAGCCGAGAGCTCCATCTGCGCATGCGCCGACTTTAGGCGCCATTATTTAAAGCGCTCACCGCCATATTCAGAATGGCCCGTGCCTCATTGCCTGCCGCACAGAGCCGAGACGCACAGAGCTGAGCAGCCCCACACAGAGCAGAGCCGCCGAGCCCCGCCTCATACCAACTCATTTGGTATCACAGAGTTCAGAAATGCCCAGTCTATCAAAATATAAAATGAACTAATATGATCGGTAGACGGCGTAGCCGTAAAAAAAAATTACAACCGGCAAAGTTAAGTTTTTTGGTCTTCGCAAATTTTGAGCAAAATGCAATACCAGGGAGTCAAAACGTAGCGTCTGCGCAAAAATGGTTCGGCTAAAAATGCAAACAAATAAGCTATCAGTGAGCCCCACATCCCGAAAAATGAGAACACTATAAGTTGCAGAAAATGGCGCTGAAAGTGCTCCAATTTTTTGGACAAATCTTTCTTTAACCCCTTATATAAAAGTAAACCTAAACATGTTTGGTATTAACGAACTCATACCAACCTGAAGTATCACACCCACCCATCAGTTTTACCATAAAGTGAACACGGTGAATAAAGCACCCCATAAACCATTGTCCAATCACACTTTTTTGGAATTTTTCCGCACGTGGACATTTTTTGCGGTTTTCCAGTACCATATATGTTAAAACTCATGGTTTCACTTAAAAGACCAATACGTCCCGCAAATAACAAGCCCTCTTATGGCAAGATTGACGGGAAAAATAAAAAAGTTACGACTCTCGGAAAAAGGGGAGCAAAAAACAAAAACGGAAAAATCGTCCAGGGGTTAGGGGGTTAAAGGTGGGAGTCCGTGAGCGCATCAGGGACATTGAGAAAACAAAGACTCTGCATGAGATGGAACACCTAAAATCCCTACCAAAAAATTTCCAATTGTAAAGCAAATTAATTATAAAGGCCATAGATCAGAGGTTAGAGGTGGTAACCTATTTAAGGCCCTTGCGCAACTTGAGTCACTTTATTTATAGATTGGACACAAGGACTCCTATTGGGCTCAATGAGAGCTTTGGCTGCTTTCTTTAATTGGGTATTTTTATGTGGTGTGAGAATGGGACTGTTTGTGTTAAAATTATTTTTAATAGTTTTTTTATCCATAATTTAGAGATCTGTATATGCTAAAGCCATACCTGTGGTGGTCTGCAAATTTTGAGGTACTTCACTCGACCCGCTCATTGACTTAGATGTTGACTTTGATTGGGTATTTTCCCTGAATGAAGTGCCTATGAGAAAATAAGAAAAAAGATTATTATCTAAGAAAAGTGGAGAAAAACATTGTACAACAATTTAATTACAGTTTGGATACAACTAATATTTACTACATTTACTCAATAATTTAGTTTTTTGCATTTCTTGATTTTGCTTGCCTTATGGCATGTCATTTTTAATTTTGAATATCATATTTCTGTTTACACAACTACATAAACACCATGTACTTTTTTGTTTGTCTATTGATTAGTGATGGACAGACCAGGACTGTAAAATTTAGGATCCGAGCGATTTTAAAAATACCCGAGTACCGGACCCGGGCCTGGAGTTCTCAGGGAACTCCGGATAATGATCCGGAACCTTTGGAAATAAAAAATAAATAAAGGGAAATTAAATAAAATAAGATTAAAGCAGGCGCGTTATAACAATAGCAGCCCACAGCCACCCAGGATTGTCACATCCATTATATTTGACAATCCTGGCACTTTACCCGGCTCTTCCCGATTGCACTGGTGCGGTGGCAATCAGGCTAATAAGGGATTAATAACAGCTCACAGCTGCCACTAAGCTCTAGATTAGTAATGGCAGGGTCTATGAAAACCCTACCCCCATCACTAATCTGGAAGTGAAAAGAAATAAACACAAACACAAAATAAGATAAAAACAATACCCTATTTCACTCCTTTATTAACCCCAAAAACACGCAGGTCTGTGGAAATCCACACGAGGGCCCATGACTATTCCAATTGCCTTTCTACACCGCCATAGGAGGCCCCGTAACGCTATCATAGGAAGCCGATGGTTGCCATGGTAGCACAGGGTTATGTGATGACTCCTGTCGCTATCATGACTCACATCCTGTTACAGCCGGCTGGCTTTAAAAGGACAGCAGCATTTCAGCTGATCAGAGCTCTGCCGCTCTGATCAGCAGAAATGAACAAGCGATCAGACGGCTAATCCTTACCCCTAGAGAAACTATTAAAATAAAAAAAGTAAAAAAAAAGTTTTATAGAATTAAAAAAACAACTAAAAGTTTAAATCATTCTCCATTCGCCCCACTAAAAATCAAAGGGTTAAAAAAGTAAAAAATATACACTCATTTGGTATCGCAGAGTTCAGAAATGCCCAGTCTATCAAAATATAAAATGAATCAATTAGATCGGTAGATGGCGTAGCCGTAAAAAAAAATCCAACTGGCAAAGTTACGTTTTTTGGTCTTCGCAAATTTTCAGCAAAATGCAATACCAGGGAGTCAAAACGTAGCATCTGCGCAAAAATGGTACAGCTACAAATGCAAACAAATAAGCCATCAGTGAGCCCCATATCCCGAAAAATGAGAACACTACAAGTTGCAGAAAGTGCTCCAATTTTTTGGACAAACCTTTTTTTAACCCCTTATATAAAAGTAAACCTAAACATGTTTGGTATCAACGAACTCATACCAACCTGAAGTATCACACCCACCCATCAGTTTTACCATACAGTGAACACGGTGAATAAAGTACCCCATAAACCATTGTCCAATCACACTTTTTTGTAATTTTTCCGCACGTGGAAATTTTGTGCTGTTTTCCAGTACCATATATGGTAAAACTCATGGTTTCACTTAAAAGACCAATACGTCCTGCAAAAAACAAGCCTTCTTATAGCAAGATTGACGGGAAAAATAAAAAAGCTACGACTCTCGGAAAGAAGGGAATTTTGTTTACTTACCGTAAATTCCTTTTCTTCTAGCTCCTATTGGGAGACCCAGACAATTGGGTGTATAGCTTCTGCCTCCGGAGGCCACACAAAGTATTACACTTTAAAAAGTGTAACCCCTCCCCTCTGCCTATACACCCTCCCGTGCATCACGGGCTCCTCAGTTTTGGTGCAAAAGCAGGAAGGAGAAAACTTATAAATTGGTCTAAGGTAAATTCAATTCGAAGGATGTTCGGAGAACTGAAAACCATGAACCAAAAGAACAATTCAACATGAACAACATGTGTACACAAAAGAACAAACAGCCCGAAGGGAACAGGGGCGGGTGCTGGGTCTCCCAATAGGAGCTAGAAGAAAAGGAATTTACGGTAAGTAAACAAAATTCCCTTCTTCTTTGTCGCTCCATTGGGAGACCCAGACAATTGGGACGTCCAAAAGCAGTCCCTGGGTGGGTAAAAGAATACCTCGATAAAAAGAGCCGAAAACGACCCCCTCTTACAGGTGGGCAACCGCCGCCTGAAGGACTCGCCTACCTAGACTGGCGTCTGCCGAAGCATAGGTATGCACCTGATAGTGTTTCGTGAAAGTGTGCAGACTAGACCAGGTAGCTGCCTGACACACCTGCTGAGCCGTAGCCCGGTGCCGCAATGCCCAGGACGCACCCACGGCTCTGGTAGAATGGGCTTTCAGCCCCAAAGGAAGCGGAAGCCCAGAAGAACGGTAGGCTTCAAGAATCGGTTCCTTGATCCACCGAGCCAAGGTTGACTTGGAAGCCTGCGAACCCTTACGCTGGCCAGCGACAAGGACAAAGAGCGCATCCGAACGGCGCAGGGGCGCCGTGCGAGACACGTAGAGCCGGAGAGCTCTCACCAGATCTAACGAGTGCAAATCCTTTTCACATTGGTGAACTGGATGAGGGCAAAATGAAGGTAAGGAGATATCCTGATTGAGATGAAAAGGGGATACTACCTTAGGGAGAAATTCCGGGACCGGACGCAGAACCACCTTATCCTGGTGAAAAACCAGGAAGGGGGCTTTGCATGACAGCGCTGCCAGCTCCGACACTCTACGGAGCGATGTAACTGCCACTAGAAATGACACCTTCTGCGAAAGACGTGATAAAGAGACATCCCGCAGCGGCTCGAAAGGTGGTTACTGAAGAGCCGTTAGCACCCTGTTAAGATCCCAGGGTTCCAGCGGACGCTTGTAAGGTGGGACTATGTGGCAAACTCCCTGCAGGAACGTGCGGACCTGCGGAAGCCTGGCTAGACGCTTTTGAAAAAATACGGATAGCGCCGATACTTGTCCCTTGAGAGAGCCGAGAGACAAACCCTTGTCCATTCCGGATTGAAGGAATGAAAGAAAAGTGGGTAAGGCAAAGGGCCAGGGAGAAAAACCCTTATCAGAGCACCAGGATAAGAAGATCCTCCAAGACCTGTGATAGATCTTGGCGGACGTTGGTTTCCTGGCCTGTCTCATAGTGGCAATGACATCTTGAGATAACCCTGAGGACGCTAGGAGCCAGGACTCAATGGCCACACAGTCAGGTTGAGGGCCGCAGAATTCAGATGGAAAAACGGTCCTTGAGACAGCAAGTCTGGGCGGTCTGGGAGCGCCCACGGTTGACCCACCGTGAGATGCCACAGATCCGGGTACCACGACCGCCTCGGCCAATCTGGGGCGACGAGAATGGCGCGACGACATTGCGCAGCACTCTGGGCAGCATCGCCAGAGGAGGAAATACATAGGGCAGTCGAAACTGCGACCAATCCTGAACTAATGCGTCCGCCGCCAGAGCTCTGTGATCTTGAGACCGGGCCATGAATGCCGGGACTTTGTTGTTGTGCCGTGACGCCATGAGATCGACGTCCGGCGTTCCCCAGCGGCGACAGATCTCTCGAAACACGTCTGGGTGAAGAGACCATTCCCCCGCGTCCATGCCCTGTCGGCTGAGAAAATCTGCTTCCCAGTTTTCTACGCCCGGGATGTGAACTGCGGAGATGGTGGAAGCTGTGGCTTCCACCCACTGCAGAATTCGTCGGACTTCCTGGAAGGCTTGACGACTGCGAGTGCCGCCTTGGTGGTTGATGTATGCGACGGCAGTGGCGTTGTCCGACTGGATCCGGATCTGCCTGCCCTCCAGCCACCGATGAAAGGCCAATAGGGCTAGATACACTGCCCTTATCTCCAGAATATTGATCTGAAGGGATGACTCTATCGGAGTCCAGGTTCCCTGAGCCCTGTGGTGGAGAAAAACCGCCCCCCACCCTGACAGGCTCGCGTCCGTCGTGACCACAGCCCAGGTGGGGGGTAGGAAGGATTTTCCCTGCGATAGAGAGTTGGGAAGGAGCCACCACTGAAGTGACGTCTTGGTTGCAAGGGAAAGAGAGACGTTCCTGTCGAGTGAAGTCGACCTCCTGTCCCATTTGCGGAGAATGTCCCACTGGAGTGGCCGCAGATGGAATTGCGCGAAGGGCACTGCCTCCATCGCTGCCACCATCTTCCCCAGGAAGTGCATGAGGCGCCTCAAGGGGTGTGACTGACCCCGAAGAAGAGATTGCACCCCTGCCTGCAGCGAAAGCTGCTTGTCCAGCGGTAGCATGACTACTGCTGACTGAGTATGAAACTCCATCCCAAGGTACGTCAGTGATTGGGTCGGTGTCAACTTGGATTTTGGGAAGTTGATGATCCACCCGAACTGCTGGAGAGTCGCCAGAGCGACGGAAAGGCTGTTTTCACACGCCATCTGAGAGGGTGCCCTGACCAGAAGATCGTCTAAGTAGGGAATCACCGAGTGGCCCTGAGAGTGTAGGACCGCCACAACAGATGCCATGACCTTGGTGAACACCCGTGGGGCTGTCGCCAGGCCGAAAGGCAATGCCACGAACTGAAGGTGTTCGTCCCCGATGGCGAAACGCAAAAAGCGTTGATGTTCGGGTGCGATCGGCACATGGAGATAAGCATCCTTGATGTCGATCGATGCTAGGAAGTCTCCTTGTGACATCGAAGCGATGACAGAGCGGAGAGACTCCATCCGAAACCGTCTGGTGCTCACATGTCTGTTGAGCAGTTTGAGGTCCAGAACGGGACGGAACGAGCCGTCCTTCTTTGGCACCACAAACAAGTTGGAGTAAAAGCCGCGACCATGTTCCTGAAGGGGAACAGGGATCACAACCCCTTCTGTCTTCAGAGCGTTCACCGCCTGAAAAAGAGCATCGGCTCGCTCGGGGGGGCGGAGATGTTCTGAAGAAACGAGTCGGGGGACGAGAGCTGAACTCTATCCTGTAACCGTGAGACAGAATGTCTCTCACCCATCGGTCTTGAACATGTGGCCACCAGGTGTCGCAAAAGCGGGAGAGCCTGCCTCCGACCGAGGATGCGGTTCGGGGATGCCGAGTGTCATGAAGAGGCCGCCTTGGAAGCAGTGCCTCCTGCGGCCTTTTGGGGGCGTGACTTGGACCGCCACGCATAGGAGTTCCTCTGGCCTTTCTCCGGCCTGCTGGACGAAGAGGATTGGGGCTTGGCGGAGGGACGAAAGGACCGAAACCTCGATTGTATTTTCCGTTGCTGAGGTCTCTTTGGTTTGGACTGGGGTAAGGAGGAGTCCTTTCCCTTGGATTCCTTAATAATCTCATCCAATCGTTCACCAAACAAGCGGTCGCCAGCAAACGGCAAACCGGTTAAGAACCTCTTGGAAGCAGAGTCTGCCTTCCATTCGCGCAGCCACATGGCCCTGCGGACTGCCACAGAGTTAGCGGATGCCACCGCTGTACGGCTAGCAGAGTCTAAAACTGCGTTCATGGCGTAGGAAGAAAAAGCTGACGCCTGAGAAGTCAAAGACGCAACCTGCGGAGCAGAATTACGTGTGACCGCATTAATCTCAGCCAGACAAGCTGAGATAGCTTGTAGTGCCCACACGGCTGCAAAGGCCGGGGCAAAAGACGCGCCTGTGGCGTCATAGATGGATTTTACCAGGAGCTCTATCTGCCTGTCAGTGGCATCCTTTAGCGATGATCCATCTGCAACCGATACCACAGATCTAGCCGCCAATCTAGAGACTGGGGGATCCACCTTGGGACATTGAGCCCAACCCTTAACCACGTCAGAGGGGAAGGGGTAACGTGTGTCAGTAAGGCGCTTAGTAAAGCGCTTGTCCGGAACCGCTCTGGGCTTCTGGACAGCATCTCTGAAGTTAGAGTGATCAAAAAACGCACTCCGTGTACGTTTAGGGAACCGAAACTGGTGTTTCTCCTGCTGAGAAGTCGACTCCTCTACCGGTGGCGGCGGGGGAGAGATATCTAACACCTGGTTGATGGACGAGATAAGGTCATTTACTATGGCGTCCCCTTCAGGTGTATCAAGATTGAGAGCAACGTCAGTGTCAGAGCCCTGAGCTGCGACGTCCGCCTCGTCCTCCAGAGAGTCCTCACGCTGGGAACCCGAGCAGCGTGAAGAAGTCGGGGAAGATTCCCAGCGGGCCCGCTTAGCCGGTCTGGGACTGTGGTCCGGGCCGGAGTCCTCCACGTGAGACCTAGGGCCACCCCTGGGAACGTGCTGCGGCGCGGACAGAGAGGGGCCTGGAGGTGAAGATCCAACAGGGCCCGGGGCTTGTGTAAGGACCGGTCTGGACTGCAAAGCTTCAAGCAGCTTGGCAGACCATTTGTCCATAGACTGAGCCATGGATTGTGAGAGTGACTCAGAGAGTTTTTCAGCAAAAACTGCAAACTCTGTCCCTGCCGCCTGGACAGGGGGAGCAAGGGGTTCTACCTGAGCCGAGGGGCCCACTAGTGACCGAGGCTCGGGTTGAGGAAGCAAAACAGAGGTTGAGCATTGCTCACAGTGAGGGTAGGTGGAACCCGCAGGAAACTTAGCCGCACAAGAGGTACAGGCACCCTTGCTCCTTGTGGACAACATGCTGTTGTCTCCTAGGAGAGTGATCACTGAGGGTATATGGGAAGGGTATACAGCCCGACCGAACAGAAATATATAAATATATATATAGTATCTATTCCGGCACCCTAAGGGGACCAGCACCGGGTGACCGGTGTGGCTTACCGACCGCTAAAAAGCGGAGTGTGTGTCCTCCAGATTCCCTGCCTTAGGTCTCCCAGCGTTGCAGAACTCTTCCCAGGAAATCCTCCACAGGCAGAATGCCAAAGAAATGGCTGCCGGAGCTCTCAGGGGAGGAGTGGAGCCGTGGGCGGCGTTAGAAAAAGTGCGGGAATCTGGAGTCCCCACAGTGATCAGTGAGGGGGGAGGAAACATACAGGATGTTCCGGCCCTCACAGCCGACGTCAGGCCGGCCGTCCCGCCCTTACCCCTGATAGACAGGCCCGGGGGCGTGAGTTTTGCTACTAGGCCGCAATTGAAGCCGGGGACTAAATTTAAGACCGCGGCCGACAAACAGGCGCGGTCGGCGCGGAAGTCCGCCGGCCGTCACAAATAAGCAGCTGCTGCAGCGTCCGGGATGAAGGCGCATCATGCAAATCCCCCATGGGGATACAGAGTACCTTAGTGATGCAGGGCCCGGTCCCTGAGGATAAATAAACTCCTGTCCGACAGATTCCCACAGGGGCTGCGGAGGGAGCACGGTCCCAGTGGATGGATGACCGCTCAGGATCCCACTTCTCCCAGAGCCGCTAAGGGATGGTGAAGGAGACGGCATGAGGCTCCGGCCTTTGTACCCGCAATGGGTACCTCAACCTTAACAGCACCGCCGACTTAGTGGGGTGAGAAGGGAACATGCCGGGGGCCCCGTGGGGGCCCACTTTTCTTCCAACCGATATAACTAATCTGAGAATTCATGAGTGGATGTGTGCCTCCTTCCACACAAAGCATAAAACTGAGGAGCCCGTGATGCACGGGAGGGTGTATAGGCAGAGGGGAGGGGTTACACTTTTTAAAGTGTAATACTTTGTGTGGCCTCCGGAGGCAGAAGCTATACACCCAATTGTCTGGGTCTCCCAATGGAGCGACAAAGAAAAGGGGAGCAAAAAACAAAAACGGAAAAATCGTCCAGGGGTTAGGGGGTTAAAGGTGGGAGTCCGTGAGCACATCAGGGACATTGAGAAAACAAAGACTCTGCATGAGACGGAACACCTAAAAACCCTACCAAAACATTTCCAATTGTACCATAAATCTGACTCAAGCAAATTAAAGGAGTTGTCCGACATTAGCTTACCAAAAAATGTTGAGTTTATCTGTGCTGTATTGTCATATAAAACACCCCTATATTGTTATTTTTTGTTTTCTAACTTTTGTTCCACTTGAATTATCCCTTTATTCTCTGCAGTTCTTTGTTTACATTTTGCTCTAGCAAACTGACCACTTCCTGTGCAAAACCTCAGTTAGAGCTGGCACTGCCCGGCCTCAGGGTCCAGCCCCGTCCCCTGCCCGCCCCTTGCACACACATTCCCTGTCAGTATTCTACCCCAGCAACTGATCTGTTATCACTCTAGCAATGAAAATAACAGCCCCACATCGGGCTCTGTGCCAAACACACACACACATACACACACACACACACATACACATCGGGCTCTGCGCCACACACATCAGGCTCTGCAACCCTCCCCCACACACACATACACACACGGCGCTCTGTACCGACCTCCCCCTCACCATCGTTCTGTACCGACCCCTACCCCCATAGGGAACACATGTAGGCTACATTCACATGACCGTTCCGTTTTTGCGGTCGGCAAAAAATGGCCAATTTTTTCACGGATACATCTGTGTGTCATCCGTGTGCCTTCCGTTTTTTTTGCGGACCGCAAAAAAGCGGAAGCAGCAAGAAAGATAAATAGATGAGTAGATATAGAGATGAATAGATAGATATAGAGACAGAGAGATAGAGGGATGAATGAATGAACAGAGGGATAGACAGATAGATAAATAGATAGATAGATAGATGAGAAAGACATATAATGTCCTACCCCCCTGCATATTCTAAGCTGGCACCCTTTAGTGACTTTCATGTGGCACGAAAGTGTGCTTAGCCTTGTATTTATCAAAAAAATAAATAAAAAATAATTTAAAAAAACCAAACGACAATGGGTCCCCCATACTTTTGTAGCCAGCTAGGGTAAAGCAGATGGCTGCAACCTGCAAACCACAGCTGGCAGCTTCAGCTTGGCTGGTAATCTAAAACAGAGGGCACCCCACGCTGTTATTTTAAATTAAATAAATAATTTAAAACAAAAAACATGGGGTCCCCCCAAATTGGATCACCAGCCAAGGTAAAGCAGACAGCTGTGGTCTGGTATTCTCAGACTAGGGAGGCCCACTGTTATTGGACACTCCCCAGCCTAAAAATAGAAGGCCACAGCCGCCCCAGAAGTGGCACATCCATTAGATGTGCCAATCCTGGTGCTTCACCCCAACTCATCCCGTGCCCTGGTGCGGTGGCAAACGGGGTAATATATGGGGTTGATGCCAGATGTGTAATGTCACCTGGCATCAAGCCCTGGGGTTAGTGATGTCACGCGTCTATCAGATATCCGACATGACAAACCCAGTCAGTAATAAAAAAAAAATAGACAACAAAAAAAAAAGTGTTATTTGAAAAAACACTCCTCAAAACATTCCCTCATTCACCAATTTATTCAAAAGAAAAACAAATCCTGGTCCAGCATAATCCAATAAGGGGGTCTCATGACAATCCATACCATAGTCAATGTCCCAGTCAATGAAGAACAGAATGTTCCTCATTGGCTGGGAGAGTAATGCAGTGACCTGAGCTAACATCAATAGCCCAGGTCACTGCAGGGGATGCCGAGCGCTGCTGTCAGGAGGTTAGATGAAATCATTACCTGCGGTGACGATCTTCGCTTCACTCCTGTCAGCGCTGTCCCTGACTTCTATGCCCGCCGCGTTCTCAGCAGTATCGCCCGAGATGTCACCGCTAGTGACGTGAGAACGCAGCGGCATAGAAGGCACTGACAGCGCTGACAGGAGTGAAGCGAAGATTGTCACAGCAGGCAATGATGTCATCTAACATCCTGATGGCAGTGCTCGATATCCCCGCGGGGGCCTGGTGCTGGCGGTGACACCGTGGGCGGGGAGAGTACGGGGTGCGGAGGAATGTGTGGGAGGGTGCAGGGAAGAGGGGCGGGGAATTCACGCAGGGCGGCAACATGCTGTTCCAGATTTGCATGTTAACATGGTCCTGCCCATGTTGACATGAAATGACCGGAAGCAGCAAAATCGCGGCAGGAGCGGTCACATGACCGCTCTGAGCCGGGGGAGAAAGGCTGACAGCAGGGCAGGTAAGTGATCACTAGCTACTTACCTGCCCCAATGTAGCCCAAAAGGGTAATAATGAAGAAAAGTCAAAATAAGCCGGATAACCCCTTTAATTATAAAGGCCATAGATCAGAGGTTAGAGGTGGTAACCTATTTAAGGCCCTTGCGCAACTTGAGTCATTGGATTTATAGATTGGACACAAGGACTCCTATTGGGCTCAATGAGAGCTTTGACTGCTTTCTTTAATTGGGTATTTTTATGTGGTGTGAGAATGGGACTGTTTGTGTTAAATTATTTTTAATTGTTTCTTTTTCTTTTTATCCATAATTTAGAGATCTGTATATGCTAAAATCATACCTGAGGTGGTCTGCAAATTTTGAGGTACTTCACGCGACCCGCTCAGTGACTTAGATGTTGACTTTGATTGGGTCTTTTCCCTGAATGAAGTGCCTATGAGAAAATAAGAAAAACTATTATTATCTAAGAAAAGTGGAGAAAAACATTGTACAATTTAATTATAGTTAGGATACAACTAATATTTAATACATTTACTCAATAATTTAGTTTTTTGCATTTCTTGATTTTGCTTGCCTTATGGCATGTCATTTTTAATTTTTCATATAATATTTCTGTTTACACAACACTGCACTTTTTTTGTTTGTCTATTGATTAGTGATGGACAGACCCGGACTGTAAAATTTAGAATCCGAGAGGTTATAAAAATACCCGAGTACCGGACCCGGGCCTGGAGTTCTCAGAGAACTCCGGATAATGATCCGGAACCTTTGGAAATAAAAAATGGAAAAATAAAGAAAAGAGGAATAAAGCAGGCGCGTTATAATAATAGCAGCCCACAGCCACTCAGGATTGTCACATCCATTAGATGTGACAATCCTGGCACTTTACCCGATTCTTCCTGATTCCCCTGGTGCGGTGGCAATCAGGCTAATAAGGGGTTAATAACAGCTCACATCTGCCACTAAGCCCTAGATTAGCAATGGCAGGGTCTATGAAAACCCTTCCCCCATTACTAATCTGGAAGTGAAGATAAATAAACACAAACACAAAATAAGATAAAAACAACACCCTCTTTCACTCCTTTATTAACCCCAAAAACACTCAGGTCTTATGTAATCCACACGAAGGCCCATGACTATTCCAATTGCCTTTCTACACCGCCATCGGAGGCCCCGTAACGCGATCATGGGAAGCCGATGGTTGCCATGGTAGCACAGGGTTATGTGATGACTCCTGTCGCTATCATGACTCACATCCTGTTACAGCCGGCTGGCTTTAACAAGACAGCAGCATTTCAGCTGATCAGAGCTCTGCCGCTCTGATCAGCAGAATTGAACAAGCAAGCAGACGGCTAATCCTTACCACTAGAGAGACTATTGAAATAAAAAAAAGTAAAAAAAAAGTTTTATAGAATTAAAAAAACAACTAAAAGTTTAAATCATTCTCCATTCGCCCCACTAAAAATCAAAGGGTTAAAAAAATAAAAATTATACACTCATTTGGTACTGCAGAGTTAAGAAATGCCCAGTCTATCAAAATATAAAATGAATCAATTAGATCGGTAGATGGTGTAGCCGTAAAACAAAATCCAACTGGCAAAGTTACGTTTTTTGGTCTTCGCAAATTTTCAGCAAAATGCAATACCAGGGAGTCAAAACGTAGCATCTGCGCAAAAATGGTACAGCTAAAAATGCAAACAAATAAGCCATCAGTGAGCCCCATATCCCGAAAAATGAGAACACTACAAGTTGCAGAAAATGCTGCAGAAAGTGCTCCAATTTTTTGGACAAACCTTTTTTTAACCCCTTAGATAAAAGTAAACCTAAACATGTTTGGTATCAACAAACTCATACCAACCTGAAGTATCACACCCACCCATTAGTTTTACCATACAGTGAACACGGTGAATAAAGTACCCCATAAACCATTGTCCAATCACACTTTTTTGTAATTTTTCCGCACATGGAAATTTTGTGCTGTTTTCCAGTACCATATATATATTCTTTGTTTACATTTTGCTCTAGCAAACTGACCACTTCCTGTGCAAAACCTCAGTTAGAGCTGGCACTGCCCGGCCTCAGTGTCCAGCCCCGTCCCCTGCCCGCCCCCTGCACACACATTCCCTGTCAGTATTCTACCCCAGCACCTGATCTGTTATCTCTCTAGCATACACACACACACACACACACACGGCGCTCTGTACCGACCTCCCCCTCACCATCGTTCTGTACCGACCCCTACCCCCATAGGGAACACATGTAGGCTACATTCACATGACCGTTCCGTTTTTGTGGTCCGCAAAAAATGGCCAATTTTTTCACAGATACATTCGTGTGTCATCCGTGTGCCTTACGTTTTTTTTGCGGACCGCAAAAAACAGAAGCAGCAAGAAAGATAAATAGATGAGTAGATATAGAGATGAATAGATAGATAGATATAGAGACAGAGAGATAGAGGGATGAATGAATGAACAGAGGGATAGACAGAGAGATAGATAGATAGATGAGAAAGACATATAATGTCCTACCCCCCTGCATATTCTAAGCTGGCACCCTTTAGTGACTTTCTTGTGGCACTAAAGTGTGTTTAGCCTTGTATTTATCCAAAATATAAATAAAAAATAATTTAAAAAAAACCAAACGACAATGGGTCCCCCATACTTTTGTAGCCAGCTAGGGTAAAGCAGATGGCTGCAGCCTGCAATCCACAGCTGGCAGCTTCAGCTTGGCTGGTAATCTAAAACAGAGGGCACCCCACGCTGTTATTTTAAATTAAGAAGGGAATTTTGTTTACTTACCGTAAATTCCTTTTCTTCTAGCTCCAATTGGGAGACCCAGACAATTGGGTGTATAGCTACTGCCTCCGGAGGCCACACAAAGTATTACACTTAAAAGTGTAAGGCCCCTCCCCTTCTGGCTATACACCCTCCCGTGGGATCACGGGCTCCTCAGTTTTAGTGCAAAAGCAAGAAGGAGGAAAGCCAATAACAGGTTTAAAGACAAATTCAACCCGAAGAAACATCGGAGAACTGAAACCGTTCAACATGAACAACATGTGTACCCGAAAAAAACAAAAATCCCTAAGAAAACAGGGCGGGTGCTGGGTCTCCCAATTGGAGCTAGAAGAAAAGGAATTTACGGTAAGTAAACAAAATTCCCTTCTTCTTTGTCGCTCCATTGGGAGACCCAGACAATTGGGACGTCCAAAAGCAGTCCCTGGGTGGGTAAAAGAATACCTCGTGATAGGGCCGTCAACAGCCCTGTCCTACAGGTGGGCAACCACCGCCTGAAGGACTTGTCTACCTAGGCTGGCGTCCGCCGAAGCGTAGGTATGTACCTGATAATGCTTGGTAAAGGTGTGCAGACTCGACCAGGTAGCCGCCTGGCACACCTGCTGAGCCGTAGCCTGGAGGCGCAATGCCAAGGACGCACCCACGGCTCTGGTAGAATGGGCCTTCAGCCCTGAAGGAACCGGAAGCCCCGCAGAACGGTAGGCTTCAAGAATTGGTTCCTTGATCCACCGAGCCAGGGCGGATTTGGAAGCTTGCGACCCTTTACGCTGACCAGCGACAAGGACAAAGAGTGCATCCGAGCGGCGTAAGGGCGCCGTGCGGGAAATATAGATCCTGAGTGCTCTGACCAGATCCAACAAATGCAAACCTCTCTCAAATTGATGAACTGGATGAGGACACAAGGAAGGTAATGTGATATCCTGATTGAGATGAAAGGGGGATACCACCTTAGGGAGAAACTCAGGAATCGGACGTAGAACCACCTTGTCCTGGTGAAAAACCAGGAAGGGAGATTTGCATGACAGCGCCGCTAGCTCGGACACTCTCCGAAGAGACGTGACCGCTACTAGAAAGGCCACTTTCTGTGAAAGACGAGAAAGGGAAACATCCTTCATAGGCTCGAAAGGCGGCTTCTGGAGGGCAATTAGAACCTTGTTCAGATCCCAGGGCTCTAACGGCCGCTTGTAAGGAGGGACGATATGACACACTCCTTGCAGGAACGTGCGTACCTGAGTAAGTCGTGCTAGGCGTCTCTGAAAAAATACAGATAGCGCTGAGACTTGTCCTTTAAGGGAACTGAGCGACAAACCTTTTTCCAACCCGGATTGCAGGAAGGAAAGAAAAGTAGGCAATGCAAAAGGCCAGGGAGAAACTCCCTGAGCTGCGCACCAAGATAAGAATATCTTCCACGTCCTGTGGTAGATCTTGGCGGAGGATGGTTTTCTAGCCTGTCTCATGGTGGAAATAACCTTTCGAGATAATCCTGAAGACGCTAGGATCCAGGACTCAATGGCCACACAGTCAGGTTCAGGGCCGCAGAATTCAGGTGGAAAAACGGCCCTTGAGATAGCAAGTCTGGTCGTTCTGGTAGTGCCCATGGTTGGCCTACCGTGAGGTGCCACAGATCTGGGTACCACGATCTCCTCGGCCAGTCTGGAGCGACGAGGATGGCGCGACGGCAGTCGGCCCTGATCTTGCGCAGCACTCTGGGTAACAATGCCAGAGGTGGGAACACATAAGGTAGCCGGAATTGCGACCAATCTTGAACTAAGGCGTCTGCCGCCAGAGCTCGGTGATCGTGAGACCGTGCCATGAAAGCCGGGACCTTGTTGTTGTGCCGTGACGCCATCAGGTCGACGTCCGGCATCCCCCAGCGGCGACAGATCTCCTGAAACACGTCCGGGTGAAGGGACCATTCCCCTGCGTCCATACCTTGGCGACTGAGGAAGTCTGCTTCCCAGTTTTCCACGCCTGGGATGTGAACTGCGGAAATGGTGGAAGCCGTGTCTTCCACCCACGTCAGAATCCGTCGGACTTCCTGGAAGGCTTGCCGACTGCGTGTTCCACCTTGGTGGTTGATGTACGCTACCGCTGTAGAGTTGTCCGACTGAATTCGGATCTGCTTGCCTTCCAGCCACTGCTGGAAGGCTTGTAGGGCAAGATACACTGCTCTGATTTCTAGAACATTGATCTGAAGGGTGGACTCTTCCTGAGTCCACGTCCCTTGAGCCCTGTGATGGAGAAACACTGCTCCCCACCCTGAAAGACTCGCGTCTGTCGTGACTACCTCCCAGGATGGGGGTAGAAAGGACTTTCCTTTCGACAAAACGGTGGGAAGAAGCCACCACCGAAGAGATTCCTTGGCCGCCTGAGAAAGGGAGACGTCTCTGTCGAGGGATGTCGACTTCCCGTCCCATTGGCGAAGAATGTCCCATTGTAGTGGACGGAGATGAAACTGCGCGAAAGGGACTGCTTCCATTGCTGCTACCATCTTCCCTAGGAAGTGCATGAGGCGTCTCAAGGGGTGAGACTGGCCTTGAAGGAGAGATTGCACTCCTGTCTGTCCAGCGGAAGCTTCACTATCGCTGAGAGAGTATGAAACTCCATGCCAAGGTATGTTAGCGATTGGGTCGGAGTCAGATTTGACTTTGAAAAGTTGATGATCCACCCGAAACTCTGGAGAGTCTCCAGCGCAACGTTCAGGCTGTGTTGGCATGCCTCTTGAGAGGGTGCCTTGACCAGTAGATCGTCCAAATACGGGATCACAGAGTGACCTTGAGAGTGCAGGACTGCTACTACTGCTGCCATGACTTTGGTGAAGACACGTGGAGCTGTCGCCAGCCCGAAAGGCAGAGCTACGAACTGAAGGTGTTCGTCTCCTAGAACAGAGCGTAGAAAACGCTGGTGCTCTGGAGCAATCGGCACGTGGAGATAAGCATCCCTGATGTCTATAGATGCTAGGAAATCTCCTTGAGACATTGAGGCGATGACGGAGCGAAGGGATTCCATCCGGAACCGCCTGGTTTTTACGTGCTTGTTGAGCAGTTTTAGATCCAGAACGGGACGGAATGACCCGTCCTTTTTTGGCACCACAAACAAGTTGGAGTAAAAACCGTGACCTTGTTCCTGAAGAGGAACGGGGGTCACCACTCCTTCCGCTTTTAGAGTGGACACCGCTAGCCGCAGAGCCTCGGCTCGGTCGGGAGGTGGAGAAGTTCTGAAAAAGCGAGTTGGAGGACGAGAGCTGAACTCTATCCTGTACCCGTGAGACAGAATGTCTCTCACCCAACGGTCTGTGACCTGTGGCAGCCAAATGTCGCCAAAGCGGGAGAGCCTGCCACCGACCGAGGATGCGGAGAGAGGGGGCCGAAAGTCATGAGGAAGCCGCCTTGGTAGCGGGTCTTCCGGCTGTCTTTTTTGGGCGTGACTGAGTACGCCAAGAATCTGAGCTCCTCTGATCCTTTTGAGTCCTCTTGGACGAGGAGAATTGGGACCTGCCTGAGCCTCGAAAGGACCGAAACCCCGACTGTCCTCTCCTCTGTTGGGGTTTATTTTGTCTGGGTTGAGGTAAAGATGAATCTTTACCCTTGGAGTGTTTAATGATTTCATCTAAGCGCTCCCCAAACAGACGGTCACGAGAAAATGGCAAACTGGTTAAACACTTTTTGGAAGCAGAATCTGCCTTCCATTCTCTTAACCACAAGGCTCTGCGTAAAACGACGGAGTTGGCGGATGCCACTGCCGTACGGCTCGTAGAGTCTAGGACAGCATTAATCGCGTAAGACGCAAAAGCAGACATTTGAGAGGTTAAGGGTGCCACCTGCGGAGCAGATGTACGTGTGACCGTGTCAATCTGTGCAAGACCAGCTGAAATAGCTTGGAGTGCCCATACGGCTGCGAATGCTGGAGCAAACGACGCGCCGATAGCTTCATAGATGGATTTCAACCAGAGCTCCATCTGCCTGTCAGTGGCATTTTTAAGTGCCGCCCCATCTTCCACTGCAACTAAGGATCTAGCTGCAAGCCTGGAGATCGGAGGATCCACCTTGGGACACTGGGTCCAGCCCTTAACCACGTCCGGGGGAAAAGGATAACGTGTGTCCTTGAGCCGCTTGGAAAAACGCTTATCCGGATAAGCGTGATGTTTCTGGATTGCGTCTCTAAAGTCAGAGTGGTCCAGAAATACACTTAATTTACGCTTGGGATACCTGAAATGGAATTTCTCCTGCTGTGAAGCTGTCTCCTCTATCTGAGGAGCTTCCAACTGAGGGGGACCAGGGAGCAATGAGTTAACAGTGTCCATGGCCTGAGTTACTGGTCTAGACTGCAATGTTTCAAGAATCTTAGTCATAGTCGCAGACAATCTATCAGCAAAGACTGCAAACTCCGTCCCTGTCACCTGGACAGTATTCACAGGAGGTTCTGCCTGGGTCACCTCCAGCAGAGGCCCCGGCCGAGCAAGTGCCACAGGGGCCGAGCACTGCACACAGTGGGGGTCAGTGGAACCTGCCGGTAGAACAGCCCCACAAGCGGTACAAGCAGCATAGAAAGCCTGTGCCTTGGCACTTTTGCTTTTTGCGGTCGACATGCTGATGTGTCCTCTGAGTAATCTAGGAGGGTATATAGCAGAGAATCTCCAGCGACCATACAGTGCAATGTAAAGCTGCAAGCATAAAATACAGTATACACTTCGGCACCAGTGGGGGTCAGCCCTTGAGGGCAGCTTACCGCCCGCTGAAAAGCGGGTGTGTGGGCACCAGAATCCCTTGTCTGGGTCTCCCAGTCTCCTCTCTCCAGCTCAGACTGCACGCAGGAATGGCTGCCGGCGTCCTCTGAAGAGGGGCGGACCGTGGGCGTCCTCAGAAAAAGTGCGGGAAACTGGTGTCCCACTGTGCCCAGTGTGAGGGCTGGAGAATGCAAAGCAGACTCCAGCCCTCTGTGCTGACATTCTGCACAGCGTCCCGCCCTTCCCCTGACTGGCAGGCCTGGGGGCGGGAACGAAACGAAACTAGGCCGCAAAAGCCGGGGACTCGAGTAATAAGCGCGGCCGTGATATATGCACGGCCAGCGCGGAAGTCCCCGGCGCACCACAAGTCCCAGCCGCGCCGCTGCGAAAATGACAGCGGCGGCCGCGCGGCAGTTTCAAATACATGTCCCTTCTCAGCCAAGCTGTAGGTAGGACTGGCACCAGCGCGCAGCGCTTTTGTCCCCGGCGCACTAACACACCCAGCAACGCTGCGGTGTGCGCGCGATATGTGCGGGGACACAGAGTACCTTGACGTCGCAGGGCCTGTCCCTGACGATACTCAGCTCCATTCCAGCAGGCTTTCCAGGGCTGTGGATGGAGCACGGTCTCAGTGCCTGGAGACCGGTAAAATCCCACTTCACCCAGAGCCCTAATGGGGATGGGGAAGGATGCAGCATGTGGGCTCCAGCCTCCGTACCCGCAATGGGTACCTCAACCTTAACAAGCACCGCCGACAAAGAGTGGGGTGAGAAGGGAGCATGCTGGGGGCCCTAGTATGGGCCCTCTTTTCTTCCATCCGACATAGTCAGCAGCTGCTGCTGACTAAACAGTGGAGCTATGCGTGTATGTGTGCCTCCTTCGCACAAAGCATGAAAACTGAGGAGCCCGTGATCCCACGGGAGGGTGTATAGCCAGAAGGGGAGGGGCCTTACACTTTTAAGTGTAATACTTTGTGTGGCCTCCGGAGGCAGTAGCTATACACCCAATTGTCTGGGTCTCCCAATGGAGCGACAAAGAAATAAATAATTTAAAACAAAAAACATGGGGTCCCCCCAAATTGGATCACCAGCCAAGGTAAAGCAGACAGCTGTGGTCTGGTATTCTCAGACTAGGGAGGCCCACTGTTATTGGACACTCCCCAGCCTAAAATTAGCAGGCCACAGCCGCCCCAGAAGTGGCACATCCATTAGATGTGCCAATCCTGGTGCTTCGCCCCAACTCATCCCGTGCCCTGGTGCAGTGGCAAACGGGGTAATATATGGGGATGATGCCAAATGTGTAATGTCACCTGGCATCAAGCCCTAGGGTTAGTGATGTCACGCGTCTATCAGATATCCGACATGACAAACCCAGTCAGTAATAAAAAAAAAAATAGACAACAAAAAAAAAAGTTTTATTTGAAAAAACACTCCTCAAAACAATCCCTCATTCACCAATCTATTCAAAACAAAAACAAATCCTGGTCCAGCATAATCCAATAAGGGGGTCCCATGACAATCCATACCATAGTCAATGTCCCAGTCAATGAAGAACAGAATGTTCCTCATTGGCTGGGAGAGTAATGCAGTGACCTGAGCTAACATCAATAGCCCAGGTCACTGCAGGGGATGCCGAGCGCTGCTGTCAGGAGGTTAGATTAAATCATTACCTGCGGTGACGATCTTCGCTTCACTCTTGTCAGCGCTGTCCCTGACTTCTATGCCCGCCGCGTTCTCAGCAGTATCGCCCGAGACGTCACCGCTAGTGACGGGAGAACGCAGCGGCATAGAAGGCACTGACAGCGCTGACAGGAGTGAAGCGAAGATTGTCACAGCAGGCAATGATGTCATCTAACATCCTGATGGCAGCGCTCGTTATCCCCGCGGCTGCCTGCACTGCAATGTGAGAGGCTGCTGAGCCTGCAATGAAGGCAGCCGCGGGGCTGGAGCGGGACACAGACTGCACGGGCACTCCTGCTATCCTGAGCAGGGGCCCTGGTGCTGGCGGTGACACCGTGGGTGGGGAGAGTACGGGGTGCGGAGGAATGTGTGGGAGGGTGCAGGGAAGAGGGGCGGGGACTCCACGCACTGTACCCGCCCAGCAGGGCGGAAACATGCTGTTCCAGATTTGCATGTCAACATGGTCCTGCCCATGTTGACATGAAATGACCGGAAGCAGCAAAATCGCGTCAGGAGCGGTCACATGACCGCTCTGAGCCGGGGGAGAAAGGCTGACAGCAGGGCAGGTAAGTGGTCACTAGCTACTTACCTGCCCCAATGTAGCCCAATAGGGTAATAATGAAGAAAAGTCAAAATAAGCCGGATAACCCCTTTAATTATAAAGGCCATAGATCAGAGGTTAGAGGTGGTAACCTATTTAAGGCCCTTGCGCAACTTGAGTCATTGGATTTATAGATTGGACACAAGGACTACTATTGGGCTCAATGAGAGCTTTGACAGCTTTCTTTAATTGGGTATTTTTATGTGGTGTGAGAATGGGACTGTTTGTGTTAAATTATTTTTAATTGTTTCTTTTTCTTTTTATCCATAATTTAGAGATCTGTATATGCTAAAACCATACCTGTGGTGGTCTGCAAATTTTGAGGTACTTCACGCGACCCGCTCAGTGACTTAGATGTTGTCTTTGATTGGGTATTTTCCCTGAATGAAGTGCCTATGAGAAAATAAGAAAAAAGATTATTATCTAAGAAAAGTGGACAAAAACATTGTACAACAATTTAATTATAGTTAGGATACAACTAATATTTAATACATTTACTCGATAATTTAGTTTTTTGCATTTCTTGATTTTGCTTGCCTTATGGCATGTGATTTTTAATTTTGCATATAATATTTCTGTTTACACAACAACATGAACACTATGCACTTTTTTTGTTTGTCTATTGAGTAGTGATGGACAGACCCGGACTGTAAAATTTAGAATCCGAGAGGTTTTAAAAATACCCGAGTACCGGACCCGGGCCTGGAGTTCTCAGGGAACTCCGGATAATGATCCGGAACCTTTAGAAATAAAAAATAAAAAAAGGAAAAATAAAGAAAATAAGAATAAAGCAGGCGCGTTATAACAATAGCAGCCCACAGCCACTCAGGATTGTCACATCCATTAGATGTGACAATCCTGGCACTTTACCCGATTCTTCCCGATTCCCCTGGTGCGGTGGCAATCAGGCTAATAAGGGGTTAATAACAGCTCACAGCTGCCACTAAGCCCTAGATTAGCAATGGCAGGGTCTATGAAAACCCTACCCCCATTACTAATCTGTAAGTGAAAATAAATAAACACAAAATAAGATAAAAACAACACCCTCTTTCACTCCTTTAATAAGCCCAAAAACACATAGGTCTGATGTAATCCACACGAGGTCCCATATCGATTCCAGCTCTGCTACATCTGAAGTGACAGCGCGTGGGCATAGAATATGACCACCCGCTGTGATCTTAAGGCAGAGAATGAGTCACAGCGATGTGTGGTGACGTAACTTAGCTTATTTGCGGTCACAGCTGGAGCTGCCCATTGTCATCCACCTATGATCGCAGGTAACCTGACCTCAGGTGACCTCATTGAACTGAGTGACCACTACTATCCATAAATGTGGCGTAATACTTTGGCAAAATTACTCTCAGAAATAAAATGTGAGTCAGAAATACATTCAGGCATCTTCCGCATGCTGTTGCCATTCAGTTTCAACAATTTTCCATCCATTGCAATATTTTTACAGCCCTCGCAGGCCTATTTCTAAGGTCCTCTGGAAAATTATTCGAGTTTCCCATTGACTTGGATTGGGTTCGTTATTCGGTATGAATACACAAATGTACAAATTATTGGATTTGAACAATCCGAACCCGAATATTTTAGCATTCGCCCATATCTAGTCATCACTAATGATAATTTTAATAATTTTAAGGATGTCTAAGGATGTCTAAAACTGATCAACTGGGAAAAGGTTGTTGCATTACTCGTAAATCAAATGCCATGTCCTTCAAATTGTCCAATTATTAATACCAGGTTTTGGTTAAAATGAGGCTACCATTTCAAGGTTCATTTTCCATCAAGGAGAAACTACGCTGAAAATCTATCTTTCTCTATCGCTTCATTGGAGGACACAGGAAACCATGGGTGTATGCTGCTGGGACTAGGAGGTGACACTATGCAAATAAGAAAGTTGGCTCCTCCCACATAGTATACACCCACTGACTGGAGCTGAGGAGATCAGTTTTTGCTTAGTGTCCGAGGAGGTTGGACACGCAGGGGCTGCTCTCAGCCCCTCAGGTTTGTATTGTTGTGTTTTATTAATGTTTTCCCTTTGTTTTTCAGACACAGCTCGTCGGGCGACAGGGTGTAATCGCTCACCCTGCTCTCCCACATAGAGACCGGTCGCACAGAAGTGGGGTCCGTCCGCCACTTCCGTTGTCCTCCGTGTCTGTCTGGCAGGACCCTACCCCCCTAACACTTTCAAGACGGTTTGGGGGGCATCCGCACAGAGGGACAGGTGGATGGTCCTTGCCCCCCTCCCCAAACTCTCTCGCTTCCGAGCCTGATTGTGGGGTAGGAGGACGAAGACCGTACCCAGGATGGAGAGGTACCCTTCCGGTCTCCCCTCGACTATGCCCGGGACGACCGTCGAGATGTCTTCGCTCGCCTTCCAGGATGGGTCCAGGATCACCTCAAGACAAGCCGGGACCTCCGATAAGTACTCACTCCCCCCTCCTCTTCCCCGTCCCGGGTTATGGGGAGGGATCCCGGGTATAGAAACCCCACAGCCCCTTCTCCACTTGGGTCAGGGGGTCCTACATCTCCCTTAGAGCCCCCTCCACAGGCCCCTCTGTAGTTGGCTTCGGCGACCTACCTTAGAATTTAGCCCCCGGCTCCATTGCGGCCCGGCGTCCCCTCCGGTGGCCCACTTTCAAATTTATCCCCCGGCTCCATTGCGGCCCGGCGTCCCCTCCGGTGGCCCACTTTTAAAATTTAGGCCCCGGCTCCATTGCGGCCCCCTCAGTGTCCGCGCGCCTCTCCAGGCCACGCCCCCAGCCGGAATTCTGTCCGCGCGCGTGGGCTTTTCAAATCTTCCGCCTCTTTTTTCTCGCGCGGTCCCAGTCCTCTCCCGGTGTCTGTCGTCATTTCCGGGCGCCAATCCCCGGCACGCGTCATTCCTGTGCCTCCACTGGACCAGGCCCCTCCCTCCGGGTAAGCGACGCTGCTGCCGCCGCGAGGCCCGATACTCCCCGCCCGGGTAGGTCGACTCTGCAGCCGCCTCAGGACCCGAGCCTCCGACCGGGTAAGCGCCGCTATCGCCGCCGCGCCTGTGCCTACACCCGGGTAAGCGCTGCCAGCGCCGCCACCAGGCCCGATCCACCGACCGGGTCAGCGCTCCTAGCGCCGCTGCGTCCCCCCCTTCCCAGAACCGCCGCAAGTTTGCGACATAGCGCCCACCCGCAGGCAGTGTTGGCCCCAGCGCACCCTCACTGGCAGGGTTTAGTCCACTGCTCCCCAGACTTCAGTGTCAGTCAGCGCCCCGGGCATCAGGCTGTCATCTCTCTCAGGGCTCATTCCCAGGGTACTGTTGTCTCTGAACATGCAGGCCCATTCACTGTGGTGCTATTTGTGAAGAAACAAGTCCATTCAATATGGTACTGGTTGTGAGGAAGCAGGCCCATTCCCTATGGTACTGTTTGGGAAGTGGCAGGCCCACTCACTGTGGTACTGTTTGTGAGGATGCAGGCCCATTCACTATGGTACTGGTTGTGAAGGGGCAGGCCCATTCACTATGGTACTGCTTTGGGAAGAAGCCGAATGTCGCACAATTTTTTTGTCTCCTGTTTTTGTGATGTACATTCACAGACATTCTCCTCACATCTTGCCTAGCACAGATGTGCTCCTGAATTCTGGGCGTTCACTGTCAGTTTGCCATTCTGTCTCCCAGGTATTATACGCCTGTAACACTAATCACTGATCCTATGTGTCCAGCTGTATTATACGCCTGTGGCTCTAATCACGGACGTCTCTACAGCACTCTAAATCTTCCCAGAGTATCGCTCTTGCGCCCGATTATCCGTCACGTTACGGATAGATTATGGCGCTCTACCCAGCAGTCAGAAACCCATATTTCGCTACACACGCTGCTTGCCCAGCGGTCCATGACATGGCCCTTTCCGTGAACGCTCCAGTGTCTCCGTGAACCTGTCAGCCTTCCAGTGTGTTCCAGGTTTACGCCCTGTGTTTCCATGTGCCTATCCTCTAGCCTACGTGTCAGTGTCTCTACGTGCTACCTGTCTGTTACAGTCCGTAGGTGCCTTTCTCTCTACACCAGTCTTCACCAGTGTGCAAGTGCCACCAGTGTTCCAGTGTTCTTTAGGTACTAGTCCTCTTCGGTGTGCTAGTGTTTCCTCGTACTTGTCCACTATCCAGTGGGCCAGCGTTTCTATATGCACTGACCTACTCCCGTGTGCCAGCGTTTCCCTGTACCTGTCCACTATCCAGAGTGCCAATGTCTGCGTCATGCCTGTGTGCTCCAATACCCAGGTGCTTTGGGGACCCTGCCCGCTATTCCGTGGGCCAGTGTTTCTACGTGCATTTGTTTACTCTGGTGTACCAGTGTTTTCCACGAGCCCTTACACTACTCAGTGTAACTAGGTTTTTATGCGCACCTGTCTACACCACCGTAATAGTGTTGTGTGAACCCTCCCACTGTTTAGGGGGTCAGGTTTCTTCTTGCACCTGTCAGTTTTAGTGTGCTATAACCTTTTCTGTCAACCTGTCCACCATCCAGATTGACAGTTCCATAGACCTGTCCACTTGCTCGTGTGCCAGTGTCTCTATATGTCGGTCCATCTTCCAGGGTGCCAGTATACACTATCCAGTGTTTCTCTATGCACCTACCCACCATCCGGTGCGCTAGTCTTGCCAGAATGTACACTCTATCCTGTGTGCCAGTGTTTCTGTAGGCACCTGTCTACTACAGCGGGAGAGTGATTTGATGAGCCTGCCCACTTGCCTATGGGCCAGCACTTATCAGCACCAGAAGCCGGATACAGCAACAGGCTTGAGTGCCTTGTTCAACTTTTCCGCTCATCTTCGACTGAGGCGAGTGCTCCATCCAACACTACCCCATGAGGCGGCACGCCAGCAGCTGTCACGTTCAGTGCCAGTATTCAAGATCAATGATCCTGCCCGCTATCCAATAGGCTAGCGTTTCTCCGGACCAGAAGCTGGATACTGTAACAAGTATGTGTTGCTCTGCTCACGACCCAGTGACTCGAACAGTCTTCCTCACCTAGTGGGTCATGTATCTCCTTCATCTTCGACTGAGGCGAGGACTGTGGTCTCCATGGACCCCTAACGTGGTACGGCAGCAACGGTCATTAGGTTGCTTCCCAGTGACCCAGGGGTTTTTTCCTACTTCAGACCACCCATTCAGGAAAACAGAAGGTAAGCCAGAATCCTCTGGCCAGTTCATTGTCTTCTCTTTCTGCAGCAGTTATTTACTCACTCTTCAGCGATCTGCATCCATCTCCTACCTCACACCATGCGTGTAACGTGATCTCGAGGTAAGGTTACACGCGACCTTCTGACTGGAGGGTCGTGTGATTCACTCCCTGCAGCAACCACAGACCTCATGACGCAGCACGGCAGCAGCAGTTCTCATCCGGTCGCTTCCCAGTGGCCCGGGACCTTCTCCTACCTTGCCCCATTCATCTAAGGTAGCCACAAGGTAGGGCTTTTCTCTCTTGACCGTACGTTGGCTGCATCGCTTCTTGAAGCAGCAGTCATTTTGGTTTTCAAATGAGGTAAGCAAGGGGCAGCTCTATCTGCTAACCAATATGTTGTCCATTTTACTTCCTGCCACCTTCCTCGGGTGGTTCATAGTTCTTCTGGTATCTGCCTATTCTTTGGCCTAGACCAGCCTTGGCCGTGCCCTCCACTAGGGTTCCGGCCAGGTACTGTATAGGTTTAAAACCATAGGTCGTTACTTACATTCTCTTTCTTTCAGATAGAGATCAGATTTCCTCAGTCCCTTCACAGTCAACAGATGAAGTTAAGAACCAGACACAGAATCGTCTAACCAGTATTGATTCCACGGAGGACCAGCTTCACCAAGGGACTTCTAGTATCCTGACGGCCCAGTCATTGGGCCCACTCTTCCGGACAAGCTGTAAGGTTTCATATAATTGTATTCTGTCTACTTTCCGCAGCAGAATTCTTCAGGGAACCCAGAATGCTCAGGCCACTGGGTGTCTCCACCCGAACACTCAACACTACAGCGAGTGGTCCCCGTCTAATCTGCCAATCTCCACTAACACCTAGACATGACCTGCTTCAGTTTCAGGCCAAGAGGGATCTTCATTTCCCCTGTCCCGGGTCTACCTCCTTTTCCCCCTCTCGTAGCCATTCTGGATGGCCCTTGGAGATATGCTAGATCTCTCCGAAGTCCCCGCCATACCAAACTCCGCGACCACTCGCCACCGCTTGGTCTCATTTCTGCACTTTTCAATCAGAGTTCCTGCCAGATCATTTAAACTCCCATATTCTGTCATTTCTTTCCCTTCGTCGTCACCTCGGGTTGTGACGTGGTGACGCGTTTTATAATAATAATAGTAATAATAATAACACTTTACTCATTCTTCCGTCACTCCTCCGTTTTTTCCTTGCCACCTTCCAAGGATAGGCGTCACTACTCTGGTCGACGAGCGCTTAGGCCGGTCACATAGTCCAACCCTTCCTTGAGTCCCCTCGAAAGGGTTTTTCCTTCTCCCATTACAGGTCATACTTCCCAGGTCTTGGGCTCCTTTTTTTTCATTCGCAAGAGCCCTCTCCTATAGGGGGTTCTCTTTCCAGTAATTCACTTCAAGGGGCATCTAGTACCCGAGTCCAGAGTTCGAGTTTTCCCAGCCACGCCATTGTAGATGCCCGGACTCCCTTCTCCTGTCTGTCAGGTCATAGAGGTAATTGGTTATTGGATTTCCTTGGCTCCTTAACCTTCTCCTTTTTCTCCGGACTTCACAGGTTCTCTAGACCGCTTCTATACACAGGGGATTTATCTCCCGTATCATCTTCCCGCCTGCAGGCTGTTTCGTCCACTAGGGTCAGATCACTTCCCTCAGGTGCTGTGTAATCAACAGGTCAAGTTCCCCTATGGCGGAATCCCCTCACAGTATCTCGTCTCCCCTGCACTTTTTTAGGCAGTCGGTTTTCCTTTTAGTTGTCCGGTGGCAGTAAAGGCCCAAGGCTCCGTTGGCCTCCACTTACCTGGCACCTTCCTCTACCAGGTACCCTAGTTCTTCGCTCATTCTTACTCTCTCAGGCGTAGTACCATGGCCTGTCGGGTTTTTGCTCCTAGCCGACCTATTGCTGTCAGTCGCCTTAGATCCTTAGCTTTCTTAGGTACAGATTTCAAAGGATGCAGTTTCTCCCTGATCATCCTATTCCCCAGCACACGCATTTTACACTAGTTCTTAGTACTCCCTAGTACTCTAACTCTTCTCCTATACTTCGGCCCCTGGCCGGGTAGGGGTTCTTTATGGGGTCTACGACCAGTTTTCGGTCACAGAATCTTGTCTCTGCTAACCCTGTTTTCGGGTCGCTTTCTTCCCACCCTTGGGGACTGCTTTAGGACGTCCCATTGTTTCCTGTGTCCCCCAATGAAGCGATAGAGAAAAGTAGATTTTGGGTACTCACCGTAAAATCTCTTTCTCGGAGCCTTCATTGGGGGACACAGCACCCGCCCTTTTCTAAGACTTCAATGGATCCGGAATGTTCTAGATTTCAAGCTTCTCCTCGTACTGCTTTTACACAAACTGATCTCCTCAGCTCCAGTCAGTGGGTGTATACTACGTGGGAGGAGCCAACTTTCTTATTTGCATAGTGTCACCTGCTAGTCCCAGCAGCATACACCCATGGTTTCCTGTGTCCCCCAATGAAGGCTCCGAGAAAGAGATTTTACGGTGAGTACCCAAAATCAACTTTTTGAACCATGTGCATTGAATATTTTTTTGGTATGGTATCAGAGGACTCAGAAGGAAAAATGTATGTAACAAAATTAAAACATTGTCGTCCATTTGGCTTATCCCTAATCTATTAATTTTACACTAGGTGGTAAAATAGATGACATCTTTATTATCTGGAGGGGTACCGATCCTGAACTGCAGAGCTTCATGACTTGGTTGAACGATAACCCATATAACATCAAACTAACCTATAAGGCAGATCGGGAGGCAATTGATTTTCCGGACTATAATATAAAAATGGGGTACCAGACAGAAAAGGGTACTCCACGGGTACAATTATTATCAACAAGTAAGAGGGAAGAATCTTTTTCCTCACAGATACATTTCATCTCCAAGTTAACAGTCAGAGGGGGCGATCGGCAGATCTTGAACAAACACTGGTCGTTACTGAAGACCGACCAGAGTTTGAACGACGTTTTACTCATCGCCCACTCTTACCTGTTAGAAGGGGGAAAAGCCTAAAGGATATGCTGGTGAAGAACCATTACGTACCTAGGGTGGTATCTCGCTTTGAGAAAGGGAGTCCCAAATTTGGTTGTTTTCCTTTTGTCTGCCCAGAGATGTTGTCAGCTTGGGTTGGACCTAAAGAGTATAAAATAAAAAGTTACAAATCATGCAGTAAAAGTCACGTTATCTATTATGCAGTATGTGACTGTAGCCTAATTTATATTGGGTTAACATCAAGGGAACAACGCGTCCGCACGAGGGAACATGTTAGGGACATAAATGCGGTGTGTGATGTTGTGGATCTTGATTCCCTAAGGATGATCCAGAGACATTTCAAGCTGCACTATGACTGTGGTCCCACAGGATTGAAAATTTGTGGTATCGAAAGGTCCATTTAGAATCTAGGGGTATATATATATATATATATATATATATATATATACACACATATTACTATATGAATTTTGTCTCTGCATGATATAGGGACATTAGAAAATCTTTTAAGGACTATACATGGTCATATTCTTTAGGCTAAGGCTGATTCTCCTTATGTTTGGATGATTTTCTTACCTCCCTGGTCGTGCCCTTTCACTTGCCAGTAGTAGATATGGTCTCGTTGGGTACGCATGTGCGGGGCTGCCTCAGCATGAGTCCCCGCCAAGGGAGCTTCCTCAGAAGGATGCATGGGTTAACTGACGTTAGTGGAAGTATTCTTCCGATCCACGCTTCCCCTGGAATGACTGGATGAGGCGGACTCTATGTGCGGCGTCCCACCCCCTGCACGCGCCCAAACAGCGACGATCTCGCCCAAGACACCACATAATAAAACATGCACATTACACTTTCCTCAAGCGAGGAAGCCAGGTGAGAAACGCTTGTCAGGGCTACTCAAAACATACAGTTATAAGTGCACTTTATAGGTGAGTCCGGATCACGATGATTCATGGCTGTTAGCTCTATCGGTAATAGTAATGGTAGCCTTTGAGGCTTAGGCTGCGTTACATGGGTGATATTAGATTTTTGTGTTATTATAGCGTCACCAGGTGGCCATCTGTATTAGTACATGCAGTGGTACCTGCAATGTATTTCAATGACCCCGATCCTGCTGTACCGGAAGTCGCCGGATCCTGATAGACAGAATCCTGTTTTTTGTACTGAGCATGCCCAGAAAGCAGCTTGGCATGGTCAATACAGAAATCTCCCTCTCTCTCAGACAGAAGACCAGGATCGTGAAGGGGTGAGAGGGAGTAATAAAGATGGAGTCCCTAAGTGTGTCTGTGTATTTATTTCTAATAAAGTGTCTGTGTATTTTTTTCTAATAAAGTATTTTTTCTGTGTGATGTCTTTTTTTTAACCCTTTATTGGAGATTCTTAATGGCCGGGTCAAACTTGGCCTGACATTAGCAATCTCAGGCTTTATACCAGCAGTTAAAACAAAGCTGGTATTAACCCCTTATTACCCAACATGCCACCCGGCACCACGGCCGCTGGGAGAGATGTTGGATACAACGCCAGAAGATAGCGCTTTTAAGAAAGCGCCATTTTCTGGGGCGACTGTTGACTGCAATTCGCAGCGGGGGGGGCCAAGAAAGCTTGGGCCACCCTGCACTGCGTATTCCTATCTCCAGCTGCCTAGTTGTACCTGGCTCGTCACAAAAATTGGGCAAAGCCCATGTGTTTTTTTTTGTTTTTTTTAATTATTTCATGAAATTCATGAAATAATTAAAAAAGGGCTTCCCTGTATTTTTGGTTCCCAACCGGGTACAAATAGGCAGCTGGGGGTTGGGGGCAGCGCGTACCTGCTTGCTGTACCCTGCTAGCATACAAAAACAGGGTGAAGCTGTCTTTTTTTTTAGTTTTTCGGCAAAAAACATTAAAAAAAGGGCTTCCCTGGATTTTCCATTGCCAGTGAAGGTCATATAAGCAGTGGGGGTTAGCAGCCAGTAGCTGCTCGGGTTACCTTAGCAATAGAAAATGCAGCGGGAGTCCACACATTTTATTTTTTGACCCCCTAACCCTAGAGTTAGGGTTATGTGTTTGGGGTTTTTGTTTATTTTTTAATGAATTTAAAAAAAAAAATACTCATGGGCAACCGAGAACCCGAGCATTTTTAGTGCACACTCATCCCTACTTCTAACCATACAGCCAGCAGATCAAGTAATCTGATCAGCTGACTCCAGTGTTGGCCGATTACTTGTTCTGGGTCCCCCTGCATCCATCGCAGCGTGTGCTGCCTGTGAGGTCAGCTGAATTCGGCCGACACTGGAGTCAGCTGATCTGAACTCTGTTGAACTCCAGCCCGCACACTCTGCGATGGATGCAGGGGGACACAGAACAAGCAATCGGCCAACACTGGAGTCAGCTGATCTGAACTCAGCTGAACTCATGACCACACAGCCCGAACATGGTCACACGTGATCGGCAGCAGGCAGTGATTGCTGTTAACCTGCATCCTTCACAGCGTGTGCGGGCTGTGAGAGCAGGAGTTCAGCTTATTCCCGATCAGCTGACTCCAGTGCCAGACGATAAATTCTGTGTTCCCCTTGATCCATCACAAGTAGAAGAAGAAGCATACAATAAACTAACAATTGCGGTTGCATGCGTTGCACATTCAATCCACAGGATCCGGTCATATGCGGTTTGCATCCTGTCAAATGTGAAAGTAGCCTTACAGCTGGAGCAGGAAGAAGAAAGACAAGATGGCAGACTTACTTTGGGAGCTTACAGGAAGAAATCGCACAGACCAATTTTTGGGGCTCCACTCAAGGGGATCTGGGGCTGAGAAAAAAAGGAGACCGTCAGCTGATGATGAAATAGCTAGCAAAGTTATTGATCATTATCTCAAACCCATTGCCTCCTCTCTCTAGTCCGGCATTTCCTCTCTGCGGCGATCACCATCCTCCTTCTTCTGAGGCCCATGTGCATGACGCGTCCTACATCATGCTCACTAGCTGGCATTGAGGTCCTGCGCAGGCGCACTTTGATCTGCCCTGCTCAAAGCAGATCCATGTATTGTAGTGCATATGCGTAAGAGATCTTTAACCCCTTAACGATCTGGTGGCTATCATGATAGCACAGGATCATGTGATGACTCCTGTAGCTCACATGACTCAGGTCCTGTAAGAAAAAGCCAAATACTGGCTGTTACAAGAGATGATAATTTCTCCCAGTCTAAATTGTGCTGCTCTGATTGGGATAAATAAATGAGTGATCAGACAGCTGATCCTAATAGCCCCCTAGGGGTACTAGTCAAATTTAAAAAAAAATTTAAGAAAAAGTTTTGAAAAAGTAAAAAAAAAAGTAAAAACACCTAAAAGTTCAAATCATCCCTTTTTTGCCCCACTGAAAAATAAAGGGTTAAAAAAAAATATATTCACACATTTGGTATCGCTGTCTTCAGTCCGAATATATATCATAATATAAAATCATTTGTTCTGTTTGGTAAATGGCGTAGCAGCAAAAAAATTCCAAATGCCAAAATTACGCTTTTTGGTTGCCACAAATTTTAAGCAAAATGCAATAACAGGCAATGAAAACATAGCATCTGCGCAAAAATGATACTGTTAAAAACGTCAGCTCGAGATACAAAAAAAAGCCATAACTGAGCCATAGATTTAAAAAAATGAGAACGCTATGGGTCTCAGAAAATGGCGCAAAAAAGAGAATTTTGTTTACTTACCGTAAATTCTTTTTCTTATAGTTCCGACATGGGAGACCCAGACCATGGGTGTATAGCTTCTGCCTCCGGAGGACACACAAAGTACTACACTAAAAAGGTAGCTCCTCCCTCCGAGCATATACACCCCCTGGATGACCAAATCTAGCCAGTTTAGTGCAAAAGCTGAAGGAGGACATCCACCCACAAGTAGAGATAGAGTAAAACCCGGAATAACCGGAACCTCTGTCTACAACAACAGCCGGTGAAAACACACGGAACAAGAACTGCCAACAGGCAACAGGGAGGGTGCTGGGTCTCCCATGTCGGAACTATAAGAAAAAGAATTTACGGTAAGTAAACAAAATTCTCTTTTTCTTCATCGTTCCTTATGGGAGACCAAGACCATGGGACGTCTCAAAGCAGTCCATGGGTGGGAAATAAACAGAAAACTGAGAAGTAGGCAAAACCTAACTTCACAAATGGGCGACAGCCGCCTGAAGGATGCGTCTGCCCAAGCTCGCATCTGCCGAAGCATGAGCATGCACTTGGTAGTGCTTCGAAAAGGTGTGCAGACTAGACCAAGTGGCAGCCTGACAGACCTGCTGAGCCGTAGCCTGGTGCCTGAAAGCCCAAGAGGCACCGACAGCTCTGGTCGAGTGCGCCTTAATCCCCGGCGGGGGAGGCACCTGAGTACATTGGTAGGTATCGGATATGGCCGACCTAATCCAACGAGCTAGGGTCGGTTTAGAAGCCGAGAGACCCTTGCGCTGACCTGTGGTCAGCACAAAAAGAGAGGTGCACCGCCTAAGAGCAGCGGTGCGTGACATATAGATCCGGAGCGGCCGCACCAAATCTAAAGTATGCAACGCTTTCTCAAAGCGATGCACAGGGGCCGGACAAAGGGAAGGCAATGAAATGTCCTGGTTAAGGTGGAAAGGAGACACCACCTTAGGGAGAAAGTCCGGAGTCGGACGGAGAACCACCTTGTCTTGGTGAAAAACCAAAAAGGGTGACTCCGAAGAGAGCGCAGCCAAATCAGAGACTCTCCTGAGAGAAGTTATGGCCACCCGAAAGACCACTTTCTGGGAAAGTCGAAACAAAGAAACCTCCCTAAGAGGCTCAAAGGGGGGTTTCTGTAAGGCCGTGAGGACCAGATTAAGGTCCCAGGGATCCAAAGGCCACCGATAAGGAGGAATGATGTGAGATGCGCCCTGCATGAAGGTGCGCACCTGGGCCAGTCGGGCGATATGCCGCTGGAACAACACTGACAGAGCCGAGACCTGTCCCTTGAGGGAATTGAGGGATAGTCCTAGCTGCAGACCGGACTGTAGAAAGGACAGGATGGTCGGCAAGGAAAAAGGTCAAGGAGCATGTCCGGAAGAGCGACACGAGGACAGGAAAATTCTCCAAGTCCTGTGGTAAATCCTGGCCGAGGAAGACTTCCGAGCCTGAGTCATAGTGGAGATGAACTCGGAAGGAATGCCTGAAGCCGTCAGGATCCAGGACTCAAGAGCCACGCCGTCAATCTGAGAGCCGCAGAATTCTGGCGAAAAACGGACCTTGTGAGAGAAGGTCTGGGCGGTCCGGGAGATGCCACGGCACCTCTACGGACAGACGGAGCAGGTCTGGGTACCAAGCTCGCCTGGGCCAGTCTGGAGCAATGATTATGACCCGACGGCCCTCCATTCTGATCTTGCGCAGGACTCTGGGCAAGAGATGTAGAGGGGGAAACACGTAGGCCAGACGGAACTGGGACCAATCCTGAACCAGCGCGTCCGCTGCCAAGGCCTGAGGATCGTGGGAGCGAGCCACGTAAACCGGGACCTTGTTGTTGTGCCGGGATGCCATGAGATCCACTTCCGGAGTGCCCCACTTGCGGCAGATTGACCGGAACACTGCCGGATGCAGGGCCCACTCGCCGCTGTCCACGGTTTGACGGCTGAGATAATCTGCCTCCCAGTTTTCTACGCCTGGGATGTGGACTGCGGATATGGTGGACTTGGAGTCCTCCGTCCACTGAAGGATACATTGAACCTCCAACATTGCTAGGCGGCTGCGAGTCCCGCCCTGGTGATTGATGTAGGCAACTGCTGTCGCGTTGTCTGACTGGACTCGAATGTGCTTGCCCGCCAACAGGTGGTGAAAAACTACGAGAGCTAGGAGCACAGCTCTGATTTCCAGCACATTGATCGAGAGGGCTGATTCGGACGGAGTCCAAGTGCCCTGTGCTCGGTGGTGGAGAAACACTGCTCCCCAGCCGGATAGACTGGCATCCGTGGTGAGAATCACCCAGGACGGGATCAGAAAGGAGCGTCCCTGGGATAGCGAGAGGGGCCGAAGCCACCACTGAAGAGAGCTCCTGGTCTGTGGCGACAGAGCCACTAGCCTGTGCAAGGAAGAGGTCCGCTTGTCCCAACAGCGGAGAATGTCCAGCTGCAGGGGACGCAGATGGAACTGGGCAAAGGGAACCGCTTCCATTGACGCCACCATCTGACCCAGCACCTGCATGAGGTGCCTGATGGAATGACGGCGGGGCCTCAACAGAGAGCGCACCGCCAGATGAAGGGACTGCTGTTTGATTAAGGGCAGCTTCACAAGTGCCGGCAGAGTCTCGAATTGCATCCCTAGGTACGTAAGTTTCTGGGTCGGGGTCAGAGTGGACTTGGGCAGATTGACAAGCCACCCGAATTGAACAAGCGTGGCGAGAGTGAGCGAGACACTCCGATGACAGTCTGCACTGGATGAAGCCTTGACTAGAAGGTCGTCCAGGTAAGGAATTACTGCCAACCCCTGGAGGTGCAGAACCGCAACCACAGCTGCCATGACCTTGGTGAATACTCGAGGGGCCGTGGCTAACCCGAAGGGGAGAGCCACGAATTGGAAATGTTCCTCTCCGATTGCAAAACGTAGCCAACACTGGTGTGAAACTGCAATTGGCACATGCAAATAGGCATCTCTGATGTCAATGGATGCTAGAAAATCTCCTTGGGTCATTGAGGCAATGACTGATCGCAGAGATTCCATGCGAAAGTGCCGCACCTGAACATGCTTGTTGAGAAGCTTGAGATCCAGGATGGGCCGGAAGGAACCGTCCTTCTTGGGGACTAGGAAGAGATTTGAGTAGAAACCTCTGAATGGTTCCCGGGCGGGAACCGGTACAATTACTCCGTTGGCCTGCAAGGATGCCACGGCCTGAGAAAAGGCGGCGGCTTTGGAGCAGGGGGGAGTGGACAGAAAAAATCTGTTTGGCGGGCTGGAAGAGAATTCTATCCTGTAGCCGTGGGAGATGATATCCCGCACCCACTGATCAGAGACGTGTTGAAACCACACATCGCCAAAGTGGGAGAGCCTGCCACCGACCAAGGACGTTGCTGGCGCGGCCAGATAGTCAAGAGGAGGCTGCCTTAGTGGCAGCGGCTCCTCCGTTCTTCTGAGGACGCGGCTTCGTGCGCCAGCTGGGTTTTCGATCCTTGGCTGAGTTAGTGGACGAGGCTGAGGGCTTAGAGGATGACCAGTTAGAGGAACGAAAGGAACGAAACCTCGACTGGTTCCTGCCCTGGACAGGTTTCCTGGTTTTAGTTTGTGGCAAGGAAGTACTCTTTCCGCCAGTAACATCCTTAATAATTTCATCCAGTTGTTCACCGAACAGCTGGGACCCAGCAAAAGGGAGCCCAGCAAGGTACTTCTTGGAAGAAGCGTCTGCTTTCCACTCTCGAAGCTACAAGATCCTGCGGATCGCGAGGGAATTAGCGGAAGCCACCGCCGTGCGGTGAGAAGCCTCCAGAATGGCAGACATGGCATAGTATGAAAAAGCCGAAGCCTGGGACGTTAAGGCAACCATTTCGGGCATAGAGTCCCTGGTGAGGGAATGCATCTCCGCCAGAGAAGCAGAGACGGCCTTAAGAGCCCACACTGCTGCAAAAGACGGGGAGAACGAGGCCCCTGCCACTTCATATACAGATTTGGCCAGAAGGTCAACCTGGCGGTCAGTGGAATCCTTAAGTGAGGTGCCATCCGCCACAGATACAACTGTCCGGGCTGAGATTCTAGACACCGGAGGATCTACCTTTGGTGAATGAGCCCACTCCTTGACCACCTCTGGTGGAAAGGGAAAACGGTCATCAGAACTACGCTTTGGAAAGCGTTTGTCAGGACAGGCCCTGGGTTTGGTCACAGTGGCCTGAAAACTGGAGTGGTTAAAAAACATACTCCTTGCTCTCTTAGGTGAGGTAAACTGGTGTTTTTCTACCAGAGAGGCTTGTTCCTCTGACACTGGTGGATTGAGGTTCAGTACGGAATTAATGGACGCAATCAAATCACTAACATGTGCATCACCTTCGGTTAGATCAATGGGGTACATAGAGGTAGCGTCCGAGCCCACAGTAAAGGCATCCTCCTCGCCCTGCGATTCAGCTCGTGAATCAGAGCCATGGGACGAGGAAGGAGAAGAGTCCCTGCGTCTCCGTTTAGGAGGACGGGGTCTGGGAACAGATGAAAAATCCTCTGTGAGCTCTGCAGAGCGAGTCTGAGCAGCAGAGGCGCCCTGAGAAGGGGGCTGATGCATGGTCAGCAGAGTCCGGGACAGCTGTCCCATGGAGTCGGCAAAGGACTGGGAGATAGCTTTAGAAAACGATGCTACCCAAGCCGGGGGTTCAGCCACCGGGGCTGGAGCAGCCGGAGGGACCCCTGGGGAGACTCCAGGCTGAGGCATCACCATGTTAGAGCAGGCATCACAATGTGGATATGTGCTCGGTTCAGCAGTATGAGCTTACATGCAGTGCATATAGAGTAAAGCCTTGCAGCCTTGCTCCTAGTGAGAGACATGCTGCTGAGGTGGAGGCTCTGCAGTAAAGAACACACTCCTTCAGAATGACCCCCAGAGAGTGTATAAGAAAGTCCACAACCAGAGGTTGTGGCTTACCAGACCGTTTTGTGTGCCCTCCGGATTCCACAGCTTGGACCCCCAGACAGATTGCAGAGCTGCAGCAGCCAGCGCCGATCAGTGTGTGAACGCTGATAAAATGGCGCCGGAGTGAGGAGGGGGGGCGGGGTTTAGTCCAAGAGCGGGAACCGGAGGGCCAAGGAGAAATACAGGGGAGGGAAACATCTCCTCAGAGAGGAGTGTCCTCCCCTGTGCTGAACGGCCGGTGGGCGGCGCCGCACTGTCCCCCTGCATGACTGACATGCAGGGGCAGTGAAACCGAAAGTAGGCCGCAGCCGAAGCCGGGGCCTAAATTTTTCCATGCGGCCGACGAGCAGGCACCCTCGGCGCGGTTCTCAGGAAAAAAACCAGAGAACCGGCCGGAATCACAGCAAAGTTAAATAACACACTCTCCCCACAATAAATGTACAAGGGACCCCTCAATAACGTCTCAATACTTAGCTTATGAGACGCAGGGCCAGGTCCCTGAGGGATGAGCGCTCCGTCCTGCAGGGTCCTGAAAGGGCTGCGGATGGAGACCGGTCTCCTGCAAAGCAGTGAGAACCGTGATGGCTCCCACTTCAAGCCAGAGCCCGGGGGATGGTGAAGGAGCGCGGCATGTAAGGCTCCAGCCTTGTAAAATCAACCTTAACAGCACCGCCGACAAAGTGGGGTGAGAAGGGACATGCCGGGAGTCCAGCTTGGACCCGCTTTTCTTCCAACTCTTTAAAATCAAAAATCAAAAATGAATGCATGTGTGGATGTGTGACCTCCTGAACACAAAGCATTGAACTGGCTAGATTTGGTCATCCAGGGGGTGTATATGCTCGGAGGGAGGAGCTACACTTTTTAGTGTAGTACTTTGTGTGTCCTCCGGAGGCAGAAGCTATACACCCATGGTCTGGGTCTCCCATAAGGAACGATGAAGAAACGTCCGTCACTTTTTTCGGACAAACTTCTGATTATTTTTTTAACCCCTTAGATAAAAGTAAACCTATTCATGTTTGGTGTCTACAAACTTGCAGTAACCTCAGGCATCACAGCAGCACATCAGGTTTACCATATAGTGAACACAGTGAATAAAATGTCTCAAAAACAATAGAGCAATCACACTTTTTTTTGCAATTTCTCCACATTTGGAATTTTTTTGCCATTTTACAGTACACTGCATGGTAAAACTCACGGTTTCATTTAAAATTACAGCTCATTCTGCAAAAATTGAGCCCTCACATGACCATATTGACTGAAAAATAAAAAAGTTACGTCTGTCAGAAGAATGGCAAACACCCCACAAATACCGGAAAGTGTAAAGTCGGTCGGTCGTGAAGGGGTTAACCTTTCCTCGCGCCTGCTCATTATAGTACTTTGATCAGCAGGGCAGATGAATGCGCCTGCGCAGGACCGCAATGTCGGCTCGTGTGGATGACGTAGACACATCATCCACACCGGACTAGGAAGAAGGAGGCCGAAGATCGCAGCAGAGAGGATGCGTCAGACCTGAAAGAGGAGGCACCGCACTGGAGAGCTGCGACACCCATTGGACTGGACCCACCCTAGGTGAGTATTATAAAAGTACTTTTTCCGTTTTACAGAGCGGCCTAGGCTCTTATATACAGTATTTTGGAATGCTGTATATAAGAACTCAGTGGTATTGGACACAGCTTGTAGTCCCCAAATCTGGTGACAGATTCCCATTAAAAAATCGGAAGGAACACAAACTTACACAATAAATCACCAACATATTTGTGCTTCTAAGGGCGTGATTTATTACGCCCAGTCTCCATGCCAGAAAATCTACATAGGAATGACCACAAGCGACTTAACCTCTTACAGACATTGGACGTACTGGGTACATCGTAGATAATGGCGGTGTAATCATCGTCGGCTGCTGCTGCAGTAAACCGGCACCGATTTCCGCACATATATGCTGATCTGAACAGCAGACATGTGTAGCTTACAAGCAAAGGTAGATCCACGATTCACCCATGCCTTTTAATCCCTTAGACCGCGCTGTCAAATACTGACAGCGCAATGTAAATGGCCATGGCAGGGAAATTTCCTTTCCTCGACGCCATCGGAGTCCCCGTGATGCGATCACGGGAAGCCGATGGTTGCCATGGTAGCACAGGGTTATGTCATGACTCATGTCGCTATCATGACTCACATCCTGTTACAGCCGGCTGGTTGTAACAGGACAGCAGCATTTCAGCTGATCAGAGCTCTGCCGCTCTGATCAGCAGAAATGAACAAGCGATCAGACAGCTAATCCTTACCCCTAGGGGGACTATTAAAATAAAAAAAGTTTAAAAAAAAGTTTTAAAGAATTAAAAAAAAACAACTAAAAATTTAAATCACTCCCCATTCGCCCCACTAAAAATCAAAGGGTTAAAAAAATAAAAAATATACACTCATTTGGTAATACAGAGTTCAGAAATGCCCAGTCTATCAAAATATAAAATGAATTAATATGATCGGTAGACGGCGTAGCTGTAACAAAGAAGGGAATTTTGTTTACTTACCGTAAATTCCTTTTCTTCTAGCTCCTATTGGGAGACCCAGACAATTGGGGTGTATAGCTTCTGCCTCCGGAGGCCACACAAAGTATTACACTTTAAAAAGTGTAACCCCTCCCCTCTGCCTATACACCCTCCTGTGCATCACGGGCCCATCAGTTTTGGTGCCAAAGCAGGAAGGAGGAAACTTATAAATTGGTCTAAGGTAAATTCAATCCGAAGGATGTTCGGAGAACTGAAACCATGAACCAAAAGAACAATTCAACATGAACAACATGTGTACACAAAAGAACAAACAGCCCGAAGGGAACAGGGGCGGGTGCTGGGTCTCCCAATAGGAGCTAGAAGAAAAGGAATTTACGGTAAGTAAACAAAATTCCCTTCTTCTTTGTCGCTCCATTGGGAGACCCAGACAATTGGGACGTCCAAAAGCAGTCCCTGGGTGGGTAAAAGAATACCTCGATAAAAAGAGCTGAAACAACGGCCCCCTCTTACAGGTGGGCAACCGCCGCCTGAAGGACTCGCCTACCTAGGCTGGCATCTGCCGAAGCATAGGCATGCACCTGATAGTGTTTTGTGAAAGTGTGCAGACTCGACCAGGTAGCCGCCTGACACACCTGCTGAGCCGTAGCCTGGTGCCGCAATGCCCAGGATGCACCCACGGCTCTGGTAGAATGGGCTTTCAGCCCTGAAGGAATCAAAAGCCCAGAAGAACGGTAGGCTTCAAAAATCGGTTCCTTGATCCACCGAGCCAAGGTTGACTTGGAAGCCTGCGACCCCTTACGCTGGCCAGCGACAAGGACAAAAAGCGCATCAGAACGGCGCAATGGCGCCGTGCGAGACACGTAGATCCGGAGAGCCCTCACTAGATCTAACAAATGCAAATCCTTTTCACATTGGTGAACTGGATGAGGGCAAAATGAAGGTAAGGAGATATCCTGATTGAGATGAAAAGGGGATACCACCTTAGGGAGAAATTCCGGGACAGGACGCAGAACCACCTTATCCTGGTGAAATACCAGGAAAGGGGCTTTGCATGACAGCGCTGCAAGCTCTGACACTCTTCGGAGTGATGTAACCGCCACTAGAAATGCCACCTTCTGCGAAAGACGTGATAGAGAGACATCCCGCAGCGGCTCAAAAGGTGGTTACAACGCTACAACGGATGCCATGACCTTGGTGAAGACCCGTGGGGCTGTCGCCAGGCCGAAAGGCAGTGCCACAAACTGAAGGTGTTCGTCCCCAATGGCGAAACGCAAGAAGCGTTGATGCTCTGGAGCGATCGGCACATGGAGATAGGCGTCTTTGATGTCGATTGATGCTAGGAAGTCTCCTTGGGACATCGAAGTGATGACCGATCGGAGGGATTCCATGCGAAACCGCCTGGTTCTCACATGTCTGTTGAGCAATTTGAGGTCCAAAACGGGACGGAATGAGCCGTCCTTTTTTGGCACCACGAACAGGTTGGAGTAAAAACCGCGACCGCGTTCCTGAAGGGGAACGGGGATCAGCACTCCTTCTGACTTCAGAGTGTCCACCGCCTGAAAAAGCGCAACGGTTCGCTCGGGGGGCGGAGATGTTCTGAAAAAGCGAGTCAGAGGACGAGAGCTGAACTCTATCCTGTAACCGTGAGACAGAATGTCTCTCACCCATCGGTCTTGGACATGTGGCCACCAGGCGTCGCAAAAGCGGGAGAGCCTGCCACCGACCGAGGATGCGGTTTGGGGCAGCCGAGAGTCATGAGGAGGCTGCCTTGGAGACGGTGCCTCCGGCGGTCTTTGGAGGACGTGACTTAGACCGCCATGCAGAAGAGTTTCTCTGGCTCTTCTGTGGCCTGTTGGACGAGGAGGATTGGGATCTGGCTGAGGGCCGAAAGGACCGAAACCTCGCTTGAACTTTCCGTTGCTGAGGTCTGTTTGGTTTGGGCTGGGGCAAGGACGAGTCCTTTCCCTTGGATTGCTTAATAATTTCATCCAATCGCTCGCCAAACAGTCGGTCGCCAGAAAACGGCAAACCGGTCAAGAACTTTTTGGAAGCAGAGTCTGCCTTCCATTCGCGTAGCCACATGGCCCTGCGGACTGCCACAGAATTGGCGGATGCTACCCCTGTACGGCTAGACGAGTCCAGGACAGCATTCATGGCGTAGGATGCAAATACTGACGCCTGAGAGGTCAAAGATGCTACTTGTGGCGCAGCGGTACGGGTGACCGCATTAATCTCAGACAGACAAGCTGAGATAGCCTGGAGTGCCCACACTGCTGCAAAGGCTGGGGCAAAAGACGCGCCTATGGCTTCATAGATGGATTTGAGTAGGAGCTCTATCTGCCTGTCCGTGGCATCCTTGAGCGATGCACCGTCAGCCACTGCTACTACGGATCTAGCCGCCAGTCTAGAGACTGGAGGATCCACCTTGGGACATTGAGCCCAACCCTTAACCACGTCAGAGGGGAAGGGGTAACGTGTGTCATTAAGGCGTTTAGTAAAGCGCTTGTCCGGGAAAGCCCTGTGCTTCTGGACAGCATCTCTAAAGTTAGAGTGATCGAAGAAAGCACTCCGTGTACGTTTAGGAAACCTAAACTGGTGTTTCTCCTGTTGTGAAGCCGACTCCTCTACAAGCGGAGTTGGAGGAGAAAGATCTAGCACCTGGTTGATGGACGCTATAAGGTCATTTACTATGGCGTCCCCTTCAGGTGTATCAAGATTGAGAGCAACGTCAGGGTCAGAGTCCTGGGCTGCGACCTCCGTCTCATCCTCTATGGAATCCTCAAGCTGAGACCCCGAACAGCGTGATGAAGTCGGGGAAGATTCTAAGCGAGCCCGCTTAGCTGGTCTGGGACTGCGGTCCGTGCCGGAGTCCTCCACGTAATAACTAGAGGCCACACCAGGAGCACGCTTCGTCGCAGACCGAGAGGGGCCTGGGGGTGATCCCGCAGTGCCCGGGGCCTGTGTAAGGGCCGGTCTGGACTGCAAAGCCTCTAGAAACTTAGCAGACCATTTATCCATAGACTGAGTCATGGAATGTGAAAGCGACTCAGAGAGTTTGTCAGCTAAAACGGCAAACTCTGTCCCTGCTATCTGGACAGGGGGAGCTGGCAGTTCTACCTGGGCCGAGGGACCCCCTAGTGTCTCAGGCTCCGGCTGAGCGAGTGCCCCAGTGCCCGAGCATTGCTCACAGTGAGGGTAGGTGGAACCTGCAGGTAGCATAGCCGCGCAAGAGGTACAGGTAGCAAAATAACCCTGTGTCTTGGCACCCTTGCTCCTTGTGAACGACATGCTGTTGTCTCCCAGGAGCGTGATCACTGAGGGTATATAGCCACAAGCTAATGGTACAGCCGAACCGGAAAATGTATACAAATATAATGTATCTATATACAGTTCAGCACTCTAGGGGGACCAGCACCGGGTGACCGGTGTGGCTTACCGACCGCTCCAGCGGTGTGTGGCCACCAGATTCCCTGCCTCGGGTCTCCCAGAGCTGCTGCCAGAAGTCCTCCACCGGCAGAATGTGTTAAAACATGGCTGTCGGCGTTCACAGGGGAGGAGGGAGCCGTGGGCGTAACTTACAAAAGTGCGGGAATCTGGTGCCCCAGAGTGATTAGTGAGGGGGGAGGAGGACAGCTACGTGTGCTCCAGCCCTCACTGTCGGCGTCAGACCGACCGTCCCGCCCTTACCCCTGACTGGCAGGCCCGGGGGCGGGAGTTTAATGCACTAGGCCGCAAAAGCCGGGGACTAAAGTAAAAACCGCGGCCGGCAAGCAGGCACGGTCGGCGCGGTAGTCCCGGTCAAAAATCAACACCGCAGTCGCTGCAGCGTCTGAGGCCAAGGTGCTCCATGCGCTGTCCCAAAGGGGACACAGAGTACCTGTAGATGCAGGGCCCTGTCCCTGACGATACTCAGTCTCCTGTCCAGCAGATTCCCCCAGGGGCTGTGGAGGGAGCCCGGTCCCAGTGCCTGGATGACCGGTTATGGATCCCACTTCACCCAGAGCCCCTAAGGGATGGGGAAGGAAAACGGCATGTGGGCTCCAGCCTGTGTAGCCGCAATGGGTACCTCAACCTTAACAACACCGCCGACTCAGTGGGGTGAGAAGGAAGCATGCCGGGGGCCCTGTTAGGGGCCCTCTTTTCTTCCATCCGATATAATCAGCAGCTGCTGCTGACTAAAATGTGGAGCATTGTGTGAATGTGTGCCTCCTTCAACACAAAGCATAAAAACTGATGGGCCCGTGATGCACGGGAGGGTGTATAGGCAGAGGGGAGGGGTTACACTTTTTAAAGTGTAATACTTTGTGTGGCCTCCGGAGGCAGAAGCTATACACCCCAATTGTCTGGGTCTCCCAATGGAGCGACAAAGAAAATTCCAACCGGCAAAAGTTAAGTTTTTTGGTCTTCGCAAATTTTGAGCAAAATGCAATACCAGGGAGTCAAAACGCAGCATCTGCGAAAAAATGGTTCAGCTAAAAATGCAAACAAATAAGCCATTAGTGAGCTCCATATCCCGAAAAATGGGAACACTATAAGTTGCAGAAAATGGCGCTGAAAGTGCTCCAATTTTTTAGACAAACCTTTTTTTAACCCCTTAGATAAAAGTAAACCTAAACATGTTTGGTATCAACGAACTCATACCAACCTGAAGTATCACACCCACCCATCAGTTTTACCATAAAGTGAACACGGTGAATAAAGTACCCCATAAACCATTGTCCAATCACACTTTTTTGTAATTTTTCCGCACGTGGAAATTTTTTGCTGTTTTCCAGTACCATATATGTTAAAACTCATGGTTTCACTTAAAAGACCAATACGTCCCGCAAAAAACAAGCCCTCTTATGGCAAGATTGACGGGAAAAATAAAAAAGTTACGACTCTCGGAAAAAGGGGAGCAAAAAACAAAAACGGAAAAATCGTCCAGGGGTTAGGGGGTTAAAGGTGTGAGTCCGTGAGCGCATCAGGGACATTGAGAAAACAAAGACTCTGCATGAGACGGAACACCTAAAATCCCTACCAAAACATTTCCAATTGTACCATAAATCTGACTCAAGCAAATTAATTATAAAGGCCATAGATCAGAGGTTAGAGGTGGTAACCTTTTTAAGGCCCTTGCGCAACTTGAGTCACTTTATTTATAGATTGGACACAAGGACTCCTATTGGGCTCAATGAGAGCTTTGGCTGCTTTCTTTAATTGGGTATTTTTATGTGGTGTGAGAATGGGACTGTTTGTGTTAAAATTATTTTTAATAGTTTTTTTTATCCATAATTTAGAGGTCTGTATATGCTAAAACCATACCTGTGGTGGTCTGCAAATTTTGAGGTACTTCACGCGACCCGCTCAGTAACTTAGATGTTGATTTTGATTGGGTCTTTTCCCTGAATGAAGTGCCTATGAGAAAATAAGAAAAAAGATTATTATCTAAGAAAAGTGGAGAACAACATTGTACAACAATTTAATTATAGTTTGGATACAACTAATATTTAATACATTTACTCAATAATTTAGTTTCTTGCATTTCTTGATTTTGCTTGCCTAATGGCATGTCATTTTTAATTTTGAATATCATATTTCTGTTTACACAACTACATAAACACCATGCACTTTTTTGTTTGTCTATTGATTAGTGATGGACAGACCCGGACTGTAAAATTTAGGATCCGAGCGATTTTAAAAATACCCGAGTACCGGACCCGGGCCTGGAGTTCTCAGGGAACTCCGGATAATGATCCGGAACCTTTGGAAATAAAAAATAAATAAAGGAAAATTAAATAAAATAAGATTAAAGCAGGCGCGTTATAACAATAGCAGCCCACAGCCACCCAGGATTGTCACATCCATTATATGTGACAATCCTGGCACTTTACCCGGCTCTTCCCGATTGCACTGGTGCGGTGGCAATCAGGCTAATAAGGGGTTAATAACTGCTCACAGCTGCCACTAAGCTCTAGATTAGTAATGGCAGGGTCTATGAAAACCCTACCCCCATTACTAATCTGGAAGTGAAAAGAAATAAACACAAACACAAAATAAGATAAAAACAATACCCTATTTCACTCCTTTATTAACCCCAAAAACACGCAGGTCTGTGGTAATCCACACGAGGGCCCATGACTATTTCAATTGCCTTTCTACACCGCCATCGGAGGCCCCGTAACGCGATTATGGGAAGCCGATGGTTGCCATGGTAGCACAGGGTTATGTGATGACTCCTGTCGCTATCATGACTCACATCCTGTTACAGCCGGCTGGCTTTAACAGGACAGCAGCATTTCAGCTGATCAGAGCTCTGCCGCTCTGATCAGCAGAAATGAACAAGCGATCAGACGGCTAATCCTTACCCCTAGAGAGACTATTAAAATAAAAATAAGTAAAAAAAAAGTTTTATAGAATTAAAAAAACTACTAAATGTTTAAATCATTCTCCATTCGCCCCACTAAAAATCAAAGGGTTAAAAAAATATACTCATTTGGTATCGCAGAGTTCAGAAATGCCCAGTCTATCAAAATATAAAATGAATCAATTAGATCGGTAGATGGCGTAGCCGTAAAAAAAAATCCAACTGGCAAAGTTACGTTTTTTGGTCTTCGCAAATTTTCAGCAAAATGCAATACCAGGGAGTCAAAACGTAGCATCTGCGCAAAAATGGTACAGCTAAAAATGCAAACAAATAAGCCATCAGTGAGCCCCATATCCCGAAAAATGAGAACACTACAAGTTGCAGAAAATGCCGCAGAAAGTGCTCCAATTTTTTGGACAAACCTTTTTTTAACCCCTTATATAAAAGTAAACCTAAACATGTTTGGTATCAACGAACGCATACCAACCTGAAGTATCACACCCACCCATCAGTTTTACCATACAGTGAACACGGTGAATAAAGTACCCCATAAACCATTGTCCAATCACACTTTTTTGTAATTTTTCCGCACGTGGAAATTTTTTGCTGTTTTCCAGTACCATATATGGTAAAACTCATGGTTTAACTTAAAAGACCAATACGTCCTGCAAAAAACAAGCCCTCTTATGGCAAGATTGACGGGAAAAATAAAAAAGTTATGACTCTCGGAAAAAGGGGAGCAAAAAACAAAAACGGAAAAATCGTCCAGGGGTTAGGGGGTTAAAGGTGGGAGTCCGTGAGCACATCAGGGACATTGAGAAAACAAAGACTCTGCATGAGACGGAACACCTATAAACCCTACCAAAACATTTCCAATTGTACCATGAATCTGACTCAAGCAAATTAAAGGAGTTGTCCGACATTAGCTTACCAAAAAATTTTGAGTTTATCTGTGCTGTATTGTCATATAAAACACCCCTATATTGTTATTTTTTGTTTTCTAACTTTTGTTCCACTTGAATTATCCCTTTATTCTCTGCAGTTCTTTGTTTACATTTTGCTCTAGCAAACTGACCACTTCCTGTGCAAAACCTCAGTTAGAGCTGGCACTGCCCGGCCTCAGTGTCCAGCCCCGTCCCCTGCCCGCCCCCTGCACACACATTCCCTGTCAGTATTCTACCCTAGCACCTGATCTGTTATCACTCTAGCAATGAAAATAACAGCCCAACATCGGGCTCTGTGCCACACACACACACACACACACACACACATCGGGCTCTGCGCCACACACATCAGGCTCTGCAACCCTCACCCACACACACACACACACACACGGCGCTCTGTACCGACCTCCCCCTCACCATCGTTCTGTACCGACCCCTACCCCCATAGGGAACACATGTAGGCTACATTCACATGACCGTTCCGTTTTTGCGGTCCGCAAAAAATGGCCAATTTTTTCACGGATACATCCATGTGTCATCCGTGTGCCTTCCGTTTTTTTTGCAGACCGCAAAAAACGGAAGCAGCAAGAAAGATAAATAGATGAGTAGATATAGAGATGAATAGATAGATATAGAGACTGAGAGATAGAGGGATGAATGAATGAACAAAGGGATAGACAGATAGATAGGTAGATAGATGAGAAAGACATATAATGTCCTACCCCTTGCATATTCTAAGCTGGCACCCTTTAGTGACTTTCATGTGGCACTAAAGTGTGCTTAGCCTTGTATTTATCCAAAAAATAAATAAAAAATAATTAAAAAAAAAAACAAACGACAATGGGTCCCCCATACTTTAGTAGCCAGCTAGGGTAAAGCAGATGGCTGCAGCCTGCAAACCACAGCTGGCAGCTTCAGCTTGGCTGGTAATCTAAAACAGAGGGCACCCCATGCTGTTATTTTAAATTAAATAAATAATTTAAAACAAAAAACATGGGGTCCCCCCAAATTGGATCACCAGCCAAGGTAAAGCAGACAGCTGTGGTCTGGTATTCTCAGACTAGGGAGGCCCACTGTTATTGGACACTCCCCAGCCTAAAATTAGCAGGCCACAGCCGCCCCAGAAGTGGCACATCCATTAGATGTGCCAACCCTGGTGCTTCGCCCCAACTCATCCCGTGCCCTGGTGCGGTGGCAAACGGGGTAATATATGGGGTTGATGCCAAATGTGTAATGTCACCTGGCATCAAGCACTGGGATTAGTGATGTCACGCGTCTATCAGATATCCGACATCAGAAACCCAGTCAGTAATAAAAAAAAAATAGACAACAAAAAAAAAAGTTTTATTTGAAAATACACTCATCAAAACATTCCCTCATTCACCAATTTATTCAAAAGAAAAACAAATCCAGGTCCAGCATAATCCAATAAGGGGGTCCCATGACAATCCATACCATAGTCAATGTCCCAGTCAATGAAGAACAGAATGTTCCTCATTGGCTGGGAGAGTAATGCAGTGACCTGAGCTAACATCAATAGCCCAGGTCACTGCAGGGGATGCCGAGCGCTGCTGTCAGGAGGTTAAATGAAATCATTACCTGCGGTGACGATCTTCGCTTCACTCCTGTCAGCGCTGTCCCTGACTTCTATGCCCGCCGCGTTCTCAGCATTATCGCCCGAGACGTCACCGCTAGTGACGTGAGAACGCAGCGGCATAGAAGCCAGTGACAGCGCTGACAGGAGTGAAGCGAAGATTGTCACAGCAGGCAATGATGTCATCTAACATCCTGATGGCAGCGCTCGTTATCCCCGCGGCTGCCTGCGCTGCAATGTGAGAGGCTGCTGAGCCTGCAATGAAGGCAGCCGCGGAGTATATCCTACAAGACTCAGTAGGAACACTGAAAAGCAGCAGATCCAAATGACAACCCCACTGGCATAACAATACAACAACCTGCAACCTCACGCTCCCTTTCTGAAGTAGAACAACAACTCCCAGCATACCCACACAACCCATCGGTATGCACCAAAGCGCACATTGCAGCTTTTTTTTTTTTTTGCTGCGTTTTTGTGGTGACTACAGATGCAGCATGTCAATTCTTTCTGTGTGTTTGAGCCCTTCCAGTCAATAGAATTGACTTTAAAAATACACTGGGCAAAAACGCAAAAAAATGCACGCCAGGGGTATGTTTTTTGGGACCAAAACCGTGCATCTTTGTGGTCTCCACAAAGATGCAGCATGCGCACATGGCAAATTGCTGCCCGTTAGTGTTTCCACACATTAGGAAATCCCTTTCATGACCCCCATAAAGTATGATCCCAACAAAAGTGCCCCCCAAACACTGTATGATACACCCAAAGTGAATTCCTGCACAGTACCCTCCACGCACAGTTTGATGATTCTACATCACCTCCCACCCAGCAAAGCATAATACACCCACAACAACCCCAACACAGTACGATGGCCCCAACACAGCCCTTCATACAGTAGAATGGCCCCTTTATATTCTATAACGGTCTGCACACAGTATAATGGGCCCCACATAGCCTTCCAAATAGTATAATGGCTACCATATAGGCCTTTAAACAGAATGAGGCTATGTGCGCACGCTGCATCTTTGTGGTGACCACAAAGATTCATGTTTTTAGGCCCAAAAAAACGCACTCTCGGCATGTATTATTTGCCACGTTTTACTGCGTTTTTGCTCAGTGTGTTTTTTAAGTCATCTATTGATTGGAAGAGCTCAAAAACCGCAGGAAAAAATGCAGTAAGAATTGACATGCTGCATCTTTGTGGTCACCACAAAGATGCAGCCAAAAAAAAGCTGCAAAGTGTGAACAGAAAAACTGAAATCACATAGACTTTTCTGGGAAGGAAATGCAGGAAGTTTTGTTACCAAAACTGCACTCAAAAAACGCAGTGTGCATACAAGGCCTGTTACCCACACAGCCCTCCAGTGGTGCCCCTATAGCAATCAAAAATGTATAATGGCCTACATATAATAATAATATATAATATTTATTCATTTATATAGCGCTATTAATTCCACAGCGCTTTACATACATTGGCAACACTGTCCCCATTGGACTGCAATGTGAGAGGCTGCTGAGCCTGCAATGAAGGCAGCCGCGGGGCTGGAGCGGGTACACAGACTGCACGGGCACTCCTGCTATTCTGAGCAGGGGGCCTGGTGCTGACGTTGACACCGTGGGCGGGGAGAGTACGGGGTGCGGAGGAATGTGTGGGAGGGTGCAGGGAAGAGGTGCGGGGACCCCACGCACTGTACTCGCCCAACAGGGCGGCAACATGCTGTTCTAGATTTGCATGTCAACATGGTCCTGCCCATGTTGACATGAAATGACCGGAAGCAGCAAAATCGCGGCAGGAGCGATCACATGACCGCTCTGAGCCGGGGGAGAAAGGCTGACAGCAGGGCAGGTAAGTGATCACTAGCTACTTACCTGCCCCAATGTAGCCCAATAGGGTAATAATGAAGAAAAGTCAAAATAAGCCGGATAACCCCTTTAATTATAAAGGCCATAGATCAGAGGTTAGAGGTGGTAACCTATTTAAGGCCCTTGCGCAACTTGAGTCATTGGATTTATAGATTGGACACAAGGACTACTATTGGGCTCAATGAGAGCTTTGACTGCTTTCTTTAATTGGGTATTTTTATGTGGTGTGAGAATGGGACTGTTTGTGTTAAATTATTTTTTAATTGTTTCTTTTTCTTTTTATCCATAATTTAGAGATCTGTATATGCTAAAACCATACCTGAGGTGGTCTGCAAATTTTGAGGTACTTCACGCGACCCGCTCAGTGACTTAGATGTTGACTTTGATTGGGTCTTTTCCCTGAATGAAGTGCCTATGAGAAAATAAGAAAAACGATTATTATCTAAGAAAAGTGGAGAAAAACATTGTACAACAATTTAATCATAGTTAGGATACAACTAATATTTATAACATTTACTCAATAATTTAGTTTTTTGCATTTCTTGATTTTGCTTGCCTTATGGCATGTCATTTTTAATTTTGCATATAATATTTCTGTTTACACAACAACATGAACACTATGCACTTTTTTGTTTGTCTATTGATTAGTGATGGACAGACCCGGACTGTAAAATTTAGAATCCGAGAGGTTTTAAAAATACCCGAATACTGGACCCGGGCCTGGAGTTCTCAGGGAACTCCGGATAAAGATCCGGAACCTTTGGAAATAAAAAATAAAAAAAGGAAAAATAAAGAAAATAAGAATAAAGCAGGCGCGTTATAACAATAGCAGCCCACAGCCCACAGCCACTCAGGATTGTCACATCCATTAGATGTGACAATCCTGGCACTCTACCCGATTCTTCCCGATTCCCCTGGTGCGGTGGCAATCAGGCTAATAAGGGGTTAATAACAGCTCACATCTGCCACTAAGCCCTAGATTAGCAATGGCAGGGTCTATGAAAACCCTACCCCCATTACTAATCTGTAAGTGAAAATAAATAAACACAAACACAAAATAAGATAAAAGAAGGGAATTTTGTTACTTACCGTAAATTCCTTTTCTTCTAGCTCTTATTGGGAGACCCAGACGATTGGGGTATAGCTACTGCCTCCGGAGGCCACACAAAGCACTACACTAAAAAGTGCAAGGCCCCTCCCCTTCTGGCTATACCCCCCCGTGGTATCACGGGTTCTCCAGTTTTAGTGCCAAAGCAAGAAGGAGGAAAGCCAATAACTGGTTTAAACAAATTAACTCCGAGTAACATCGGAGAACTGAAAAACCGTTCAACATGAACAACATGTGTACCCGCAAACAACAAAAACATCCCGAAGGACAACAGGGCGGGTGCTGGGTCTCCCAATAAGAGCTAGAAGAAAAGGAATTTACGGTAAGTAACAAAATTCCCTTCTTCTTCAGCGCTCTATTGGGAGACCCAGACGATTGGGACGTCCAAAAGCTGTCCCTGGGTGGGTAAAGAAATACCTCATGTTAGGGCTGCAAAACAGCCCTCCCCTACGGGGGTGTCACTGCCGCCTGCAGGACTCTTCTACCTAAGCTGGCATCCGCCGAAGCATAGGTATGCACCTGATAATGCTTGGTGAAAGTGTGCAGACTGGACCAGGTAGCTGCCTGGTACACTTGTTGAGCCGAAGCCTGGTGTCGTAATGCCCAGGACGCACCCACGGCTCTGGTTGAGTGGGCTTTTAGCCCTGAAGGAACCGGAAGCCCCGCAGAACGGTAGGCCTCTAGAATTGGTTCTTTGATCCATTGAGCCAGGGTGGCTTTAGAAGCCTGCAACCCCTTGCGCGGACCAGCGACAAGGACAAAAAATGCATCGGAACGGCGCATGGGCGCCGTGCGGGAAATGTAGAGTCTGAGTGCTCTCACCAGATCTAACAAACGTAAGTCCTTTTCATACCGGTGAACCGGATGAGGACAAAAGGAAGGCAAGGATATATCCTGATTAAGATGAAATGAGGATACGACCTTAGGGAGAAACTCCGGAATGGGGCGCAGCACTACCTTGTCCTGGTGGAACACCAGGAAGGGAGCCTTGGATGACAGAGCTGCCAGCTCAGACACTCGCCGAAGCGATGTGATCGCAACGAGAAACGCCACCTTCTGTGACAGGCGAGAAAGGAAACTTCCTTCAGAGGCTCGAAAGGCGGCTTCTGGAGAGCAACTAATACCCTGTTGAGATCCCATGGATCTAACGGCCGCTTGTACGGGGGTACGATATGACAGACCCCCTGTAGGAACGTGCGCACCTTAGAAAGACGTGCTAGACGCTTCTGAAAAAACACGGATAGTGCCGAGACTTCCCCCTCAAGGAAGCCGAGCGACAAGCCCTTTTCTAACCCCGATTGCAGGAAGGAAAGAAAAGTGGGCAATGCAAATGGCCAGGGAGACACTCCCTGAGCCGAGCACCAGGTTAAGAAAATCTTCCACGTTCTGTGGTAGATCTTAGCAGAGGTGGACTTCCTAGCCTGTTTCATGGTGGCAACGACCCCTTGGGATAATCCTGAAGACGCTAGGATCCAGGACTCAATGGCCACACAGTCAGGTTCAGGGCCGCAGAATTCCGATGGAAAAACGGCCCTTGGGACAGTAAGTCTGGCCAGCCTGGTAGTGACCACGGTCGGCCGACCGTGAGATGCCACAGATCCGGGTACCACGATCTCCTCGGCCAGTCTGGGGCGACGAGTATGACGCGGCTGCAATCGGATCTGATTTTTTGCGCAGTACTCTGGGCAAGAGTGCCAGAGGTGGAAACACATATGTGAGCTGGAACTGCGACCAATCTTGCACTAAGGCGTCTGCCGCCAGAGCTCTGTGATCGCGCGATCGTGCCATAAATGCCGGGACCTTGTTGTTGTGCCGAGACGCCATTAGGTCGACGTCCGGCACCCCCCAGCGGCGACAGATTTCCTGAAACACGTCCGGGTGAAGGGACCATTCCCCTGCGTCCATACCCTGGCGACTGGGGAAGTCTGCTTCCCAGTTTTCTACGCCCGGGATGTGAACTGCGGATATGGTGGATGCTGTGTCCTCCACCCACATGAGGATTCGCCGGACTTCCTGGAAGGCTTGCCGACTGCGCGTCCCTCCTTGGTGGTTGATGTATGCCACCGCTGTGGAGTTGTCCGACTGGATTCGGATCTGCTCTCTTTCTAGCCACTGCTGGAAAGCTAGTAGGGTAAGATACCCTGCCCCGATTTCCAGAACATTGATCTGAAGGGTGGACTCCTGCTGAGTCCACGTCCCCTGAGCCCTGTGGCGGAGACAAACTGCTCCCCACCCTGACAGACTCGTATCTGTCGTGACCACTGCCCAGGATGGGGGTAGGAAGGATCTTCACTGTGACAATGAGGTGGGAATAAGCCACCATTGCAGAGAGTCCTTGGCCGTCTGGGAAAGGGAGACTTTCCTGTCCAGGGAGGTTGACTGCCCGTCCCATTGGCGGAGAATGTCCCCTTGCAGTTGGCGCAGATGAAACTGCGCAAAGGGAACTGCCTCCATGGCTGCCACCATCTTCCCTAGGAAGTGCATGAGGCGCCTTAAGGGGTGCGACTGGCCTTGAAGGAGAGACTGCACCTCTGTTTGCAGTGAACGCTGCTTGTTCAGCGGAAGCTTCACTATCGCTGATAGAGTGTGAACTCCATGCCGAGATACGTTAGTGATTGAGTCGGTGACCGATTTGACCTTGCCAAATTGATGATCCACCCGAAAGTCTGGAGAGTCTCCAGCGTAACATTCAGGCTGCGTTGTCATGCCTCGAGGGAGGGTGCTTTGACGAGTAGATCGTCCAAGTAAGGGATCACCGGGTGTCCCTGAGAGTGCAAGACTGCTACCACTGCTGCCATGACCTTGGTGAACACCCGTGGGGCTGTCGCCAGACCGAATGGCAGAGCTACGAACTGAAGATGGTCGTCTCCTATCACAAAACGTAGAAAACGTTGGTGCTCCGTAGCAATTGGCACGTGGAGATAGGCATCTTTGATGTCTGTTGAGGCAAGGAAGTCTCCTCGAGACATTGAGGTAATGACGGATCGGAGGGATTCCATCCGGAACCGCCTGGCGTTCGCATGCTTATTGAGCAGTTTTAGGTCCAGAACAGGACGGAAGGAGCCGTCCTTTTTTGGAGCCACAAAGAGATTGGAGTACAAACCCTCGCCCTCGTTCCTGAGGGGGGACAGAGATCACCACTCCTTCTGCTCTTAGAGCGTCCACCGCCTGCAGCAGGGCATCTGCTCGGTGGGGAGGTGGGGCCGTTCTGAAGAATGGAGTCGGAGGACGAGAACAGAACACTGTCCTGTGCACGTGAGCACAATGTCCGTCACCCACCGGTCTGTGACCTGTGGCAGCTAAATGTCGCCAAAGGCGGGGAAGTCTGCCATCAACCGCGGATGCGGAGAGAGAGAGAGAGCTGAGAGTCATGAGGAGACCGCCTTGGTAGCGGTTCCTCCGGCTGCCTTCCTTGGGCGTGATTGAGCCCGGCCGGAATCTGCGCCCGTCTGAGGTTTTGTAGCCCTTTTGCACGAGGACAATTGGGACCTGCCCGAGCTTGGGAAGGACCGAAACCTCGACTGTACTTTTAGGACAGCATTAATAGGGTAAGTCGCAGTGCAGACATTGCGGAGTTACGGACGCCTCTGCGGTACAGATGTACATGTGCTCAAGGCCAGCTGCGCAAGAACAGCTGAAAAGGTTAGGTTGCCTATACGGCTGTGAATGCCGGAGCAACCGACACGCCGATAGCCTCCTAGACAGATTTCAACCAGAGTCCATCTGTCTGTGAATGGCATCTTTAAGTGAAGCCCCATCTCCAGTGCAACTATGGCTCTAGACGCAAGCCTGGAGATTGGAGAATCCACCTTTGGACCCTGGGTCCAGCGCTTGACCACGTCAGGGGAAAAGGGATAACGTGTATCTTAAAAACGTTTGGAGAAGACGCTTATCTGGTAAGCGTGGTGTTTCTGGACTGCTTCTCTGAAGTCAGCGTGGCCAGAAAAATACTCAATATCCGTTTGAGATACTGAAAAGGGACTTCTCCTGCTGTGAAGCTGACTCCTCCACTGGGGGAGCTGAGGGAGAAAGATCCAACCTTCCATTGATGGACGCTATAGGATCATTCCGTATGGCGTTACCATCCGGTGTATCCGGATTGATAGCGATGTCAGGATCAAAGTCCTGGAGAGCTGCCTTATCATACAGAGAGTCCTCCTGGGACCCCCCCGTTCCAAATGAGGTTGGTCAGGAAGATTGCCCATGGCCTGTCTGGACTGCAAGTCTCTATCTTATGACAATATATCTGTCGAAACTGCAACTCCGTCCCTGTCCTTGGACAGGGATGACAGGTGGTTTCTTTGGCCACGACTAGTAGAGACCCCGGCAGACGAAGTGCTACAGGGGAGCATGCACACAATGGGACGGTGTCATGAACAGCATCCCATGTAGTAAAAACAGCACTGAAAATCTGTGTTGCTTTTTTGCCGCTGCCGACTAGCCATCTAGAAGTATATAGCCAAGATTGGTGACCGTACAGTGCAATGTATAGCATACAAGCATAAAGTACAAATGAACACTGCAGCACAAGCAATACAAGCAGCATAGAAGCCTGTGCCCTGGCACCTCTGCTCTTCTGCTGCTGTAGACTAGTCATCTAGGGGAATATAGCCCAGAAGAGTGACCATACAGTGCAATGTATAGCATACAAGCACAAGTACAAATGCACACTGCAGCCCATGCAATACAAGCAGCATAGAAAAAAACCTGTGCCCCAGAACCCTTGGTTTTCTGCTGCTGTAGTCTAGCCATTCCAGGAGAATATAGCTAAGACTAGCGACTGTACAGTGCAGTGTATAGCATACAAGCATAAACACAAATGAACACTTCAGTACGTGCAATACAAGCAGCCTAGAAAGCCTGTGCCTTAGCACACCTGCTTTCCTGCTGCTGATGTGTCGCTCTCCAAGCGGGCATATAGCGACCTATGCAGTTAAAATACACATGTACACACTGCAGTATATATTGGGGTCAGCACTATGCGTGCCGCTTACCGCCCGCCTATAAGCGGGTGTATGGTCGCCACCGTCCTGCCTGGTTGCCGAAAGTCCGAGCTCGGACTGCAGTAATGGCTGCCGGCGTCTTCCCCAGCTCGTGTGAGGAGGGGCGGGCCGTGGGCGTGCCCCAAGTCAGAGCGGGAATCCGGCGTCCGACAGTGTGCAGTGAAAGGGCTGGAGCATGTAAATAAGGCTCCAGCCCTCGGCGCTGCTGATTGCTCAGCGTCTGTCCCCTTCCCTGAGTGACAGGGAGGGGGCGGGAACGAAGCGGCACTAGGCCGCAGAAGCCGGGGACTGGATTTATAAGCGCCGCCGCCGTAAAAGCGCGGTCGGCGCCCAGTCCCCGGCGAACTACAAGTCCCAGCCGCGCCGCCGCTCCCGGAGCGTCCGGCGCGGTAGTTCCCAATACACAAAGTCACTCAGCAAAGCTGCAGTGACTGTAACCCTTTACTGTCCCCGGCGCACTAGCACACCCAGCAAGTCTGGAGTGTGCTGTGCCTGTGTGTACGGGGACACAGAGTACCTGTAATGGTGCAGGGCCATGTCCCTGAACGGTACTCCAGCTCCGTATCCAGCAGGTTCAAATGGGTCTGTGGATGGAGCCCGGCGTCAGAGCTTTGAGGCCGGCAGGATCCCACTTCCTCAGAGCCCCCCAGGGGGATGTGGAAGGAAAGCAGCATGTGGGCTCCAGCCTCCGTACCAGCAATAGGTACCTCAACCTTACAACACCATCAACGGGTGAGAAGGGAGCATGCTGGGGGCCCTATATGGGCCCTCTTTTCTTCCATCCGAAATGGTCAGCAGCTACTGCTGACTAAAATCTGTGGAGCTATGCATGGATGTCTGACCTCCTTCGCACAAAGCTTGAAAACTGGAGAACCCGTGATACCACGGGGGGGTATAGCCAGAAGGGGAGGGGCCTTGCACTTTTTAGTGTAGTGCTTTGTGTGGCCTCCGGAGGCAGTAGCTATACCCCAATCGTCTGGGTCTCCCAATAGAGCGCTGAAGAAACAACACCCTCTTTCACTCCTTTATTAACCCCAAAAACACCCAGGTCTGATGTCATCCACACGAGGTCCCATAACGATTCCAGATCTGCTACATCTGAAGTGACAGTGCGTGGGCATAGAATATGACCACCCGCTATGATCTTAAGGCAGAGAATGAGTCGCAGCGATGTGTGGTGACGTAACTTAGGTTATTTGCGGTCACAGCTGGAGCTGCCCATTGTCATCCACCTATGATCGCAGGTAACCTGACCTCAGGTGACCTCATTGAACTGAGTGACCACTACTATCCATAAAAGTGGCGTAATACTTTGGCAAAATTACTCCCAGAAATAAAATGTGAGTCAGAAATACATTCAGGCATCTTCCGCATGCTGTTGCCATTCAGTTTCAACAATTTTCCATCCATTGCAATATTTTTACAGCCCTCGCAGGCCTATTTCCAACGTCCTCTGGAAAATTATTCGAGTTTCCCATTGACTTGGATTGGGTTCGTTATTCGGTATGAATACACAAATGTAGAAATTATTGGATTTGAACAATCCGAACCCGAATATTTTAGCATTCGCCCATATCTAGTCATCACTAATGATAATTTTAAGGATGTCTAAAACTGATCAACTGGGAAAAGGTTGTTGCATTACTCGTAAATCAAATGCCATGTCCTTCTTCAATTTGTCCAATTATTAATACCAGGTTTTGGTTAAAATGAGGCTACCATTTCAAGGTTAATTTTTCATCAAGGAGAAACTACGCTGAAAATCTATCTTTTGAATCATGTGCATTGAATATTTTTTTGGTATGGTATCAGAGGACTCAGAAGGAAAAATGTATGTAACAAAATTAAAACATTGTCGTCCATTTGGCTTACCCCTAATCTATTAATTTTACACTAGGTGGTAAGATAGATGACATCTTTATTATCTGGAGGGGTACCGGTCCTGAACTGCAGAGCTTCATGACTTGGTTGAACAATAACCCATATAACATCAAACTAACCTATAAGGCAGATCGGGAGGCAATTGTTTTTCTGGACTATAATATAAAAATGGGGTACCAGACAGAAAAGGGTTCTCCACGGGTACAATTATTATCAACAAGCAAGAGGGAAGAATCTTTTGCCTCACAGATACATTTCATCTCCAAGTTAACAGTCAGAGGGGGGCGATCAGGCAGATCTTGAACAAACACTGGTCGTTACTGAAGACCGACTAGAGTTTGAACGACGTTTTACTCATCGCCCACTCTTACCTGTTAGAAGGGGGAAAAGCCTAAAGGATATGCTGGTGAAGAACCATTACGTACCTAGGGTGGTATCTCGCATTGAGAAAGGGAGTCCCAAATTTGGTTGTTTTCCTTTTGTCTGCCCAGAGATGTTGTCAGCTTGGGATGGACCTAAAGAGTATAAAATAAAAAGTTACAAATCATGCAGTAAAAGTCACGTTATCTATTATGCAGTATGTGGCTGTAGCCTAATTTATATTGGGTTAACATCAAGGGAACAACGCGTCCGCACGAGGGAACATGTTAGGGACATAATTGCGGTGTGTGATGTTGTGGATCTTGATTCCCTGAGGATGATCCAGAGACATTTCAAGCTGCGCCATGACTGTGGTCCCACAGGATTGAAAATTTGTGGTATCGCAAGGTCCATTTAGAATCTAGGGGTATATATATATACACATATTACTATATGAATTTTGTCTCTGCATGATATAGGGACATTAGAAAATCTTTTAAGGACTATACATGGTCATATTCTTTAGGCTAAGGCTGATTCTCCTTATGTTTGGATGATTTTCTTACCACCCTGGTCGTGCCCTTTCACTTGCCAGTAGTAGATATGGTCTCGTTGGGTGCGCATGTGCGGGGCTGCCTCAGCATGAGTCCCCACCAAGGGAGCTTCCTTAGAAGGATGCATGGGTTAACTGACGTTAGTGGAAGTATTCTTCCGATCCACGCTTCCCCTGGAATGACTGGATGAGGCGGACTCTATGTGCGGCGTCCCACCCCCTGCACGCGCCCAAACAGCGACGATCTCGCCCAAGACACCACATAATAAAACATGCACATTACACTTTCCTCAAGCGAGGAAGCCAGGTGAGAAACGCGTGTCAGGGCTACTCAAAACATCCAGTTATAAGTGCACTTTATAGGTGAGTCCGGATCACGATGATTCATGGCTGTTAGCTCTATCGGTAATAGTAATGGTAGCCTTTGAGGCTTAGGCTGCGTTACATGGGTGATATTAGATTTTTGTGTTGTTATAGCGCCACCAGGTGGCCATCTGTATTAGTACATGCAGTGGTACCTGCAATGTATTTCAATGACCCCGATCCTGCTGTACCGGAAGTCGCCGGATCCTGATAGACAGAATCCTGTTTTTTGTACTGAGCATGCCCAGAAAGCAGCTTGGCATGGTCAATACAGAAATCTCCCTCTCTCTCAGACAGAAGACCAGGATCGTGAAGGGGTGAGAGGGAGTAATAAAGATGGAGTCCCTAAGTGTGTCTGTGTATTTATTTCTAATAAAGTGTCTGTGTATTTTTTTCTAATAAAGTATTTTTTCTGTGTGATGTCTTTTTTTTAACCCTTTATTGGAGATTCTTAATGGCCGGGTCAAACTTGGCCTGACATTAGCAATCTCAGGCTTTATATATATATATATATATATTTATATTTAGGTCATATAAGCAGTGGGGGTTAGCAGCCAGTAGCTGCTTGGGTTACCTTAGCAATAGAAAATGCAGCGGGATTCCACACATTTTATTTTTTTTACCCCCTAACCCTAGAGTTAGGGTTATGTGTTTGGGGTTTTTGTTTATTTTTTAATGAATTTAAAAAAAAAAATACTCATGGGCTACCGAGAACCCGAGCATTTTAGTGCTCACTCATCCCTACTTCTAACCATACAGCCAGCAGATCAAGTAATCTGATCAGCTGACTCCAGTGTTGGCCGATTACTTGTTCTGGGTCCCCCTGCATCCATCGCAGCGTGTGCTGCCTGTGAGGTCAGCTGAATTCGGCCGACACTGGAGTCAGCTGATCTGAACTCTGTTGAACTCCAGCCCGAACACTCTGCGATAGATGCAGGGGGACACAGAACAAGTAATCGGGCAACACTGGAGTCAGCTGATCTGAACTCAGCTGAACTCATGATCACACAGCCCGAACATGGTCACACGTGATCGGCAGCAGGCAGTGATTGCTGTTAACCTGCATCCATCACAGCGTGTGCGGGCTGTGAGATCAGGAGTTCAGCTTATTCCCGATCAGCTGACTCCAGTGCCAGCCGATAAATTCTGTGTTCCCCTTCATCCATCACAAGTAGAAGTAGAAGCATACAATAAAATAACAATTGCGGTTGCATGCGTTGCACATTCAATCCACAGGATCCGGTCATATGCGGTTTGCATCCTGTCAAATGTGAAAGTAGCCTTACAGCTGGAGCAGGAAGAAGAAAGACAAGATGGCAGACTTACTTTGGGAGCTTACAGGAAGAAATCGCACAGACCAATTTTTGGGGCTCCACTCAAGGGGATCTGGGGCTGAGAAAAAAAGGAGACCGTCAGCTGATGATGAAATAGCTAGCAAAGTTATTGATCATTATCTCAAACCCATTGCCTCCTCTCTCTAGTCCGGCATTTCCTCTCTGCGGCGATCGCCATCCTCCTTCTTCTGAGGCCCATGTGCATGACGCGTCGTACATCATGCTCACTAGCTGGCATTGAGGTCCTGCGCAGGCGCACTTTGATCTGCCCTGCTCAAAGCAGATCCATGTATTGTAGTGCATATGCGTAAGAGATCTTTAACCCCTTAACGATCTGGTGGCTATCATGATAGCACAGGGTCATGTGATGACTCCTGTAGCTCACATGACTCAGGTCCTGTAAGAAAAAGCCAAATATTGGCTGTTACAAGAGATGATAATTTCTCCCAGTCTAAATTGTGCTGCTCTGATTGGGATAAATAAATGAGTGATCAGACAGCTGATCCTAATAGCCCCCTAGGGGTACTTGTCAAATTTAAAAAAAAATGTAAGAAAAAGTTTTGAAAAAGTAAAAAAAAAAGTAAAAACACCTAAAAGTTTAAATCATCCCTCTTTTGCCCCACTGAAAAATAAAGGGTTAAAAAAAATATATTCACACATTTGGTATCGCTGTCTTCAGCCCGATCTATCAAAATATAAAATCATTTGTTCTGATTTTTAAACGGCGTAGCAGCAAAAAAATTCCAAATGCCAAAATTACGCTTTTTGGTTGCCACAAATCTTAAGCAAAATGCAATAACAGGCAATGAACACATAGCATCTGCGCAAAAATGATACTGTTAAAATTGTCAGCTCGAGATACTAAAAAAAGCCATCACTGAGCCATAGATTTAAAAAAATGAGAACGCTATGGGTCTCAGAAAATGGCGCAAAACGTCTGTCACTTTTTTCGGACAAACTTCTGATTATTTTTTTAACCCCTTAGATTAAAGTAAACCTATTCATGTTTGGTGTCTACAAACTTGCAGTAACCTCAGGCATCACAGCAGCACATCAGGTTTACCATATAGTGAACACAGTGAATAAAATGTCTCAAAAACAATAGAGCAATCACACTTTTTTTTGCAATTTCTCCACATTTGGATTTTTTTTGCCATTTTACAGTACACTGCATGGTAAAACTCACAGTTTCATTTAAAATTACAGCTCATTCTGCAAAAAATGAGCCCTCACATGACCATATTGACTGAAAAATAAAAAAGTTACGTCTGTCAGAAGAATGGCAAACCCCCCACAAATACCGAAAAGTGTAAAGTCGGCCGGTCGTGAAGGGGTTAATCTTTCCTCGCGCCTGCACATTACAGTACTTTCATTAGCAGGGCAGATGAATGCGCCTGCGCAGGACCGCAATGTCGGCTCGTGTGGATGACGTAGACACATCATCCACACCGGACTGGGAAGAAGGAGGCCGAAGATCGCAGCAGAGAGGATGCGTCAGACCTGAAAGAGGAGGCACCGCACTGGAGAGCTGCGACACCCATTGGACTGGACCCACCCTAGGTGAGTATTATAAAAGTACTTTTTCCGTTTTACAGAGCGGCCTAGGCTCTTATATACAGTATTTTGGAATGCTGTATATAAGAACTCAGTGGTATTGGACACAGCTTGTAGTCCCCAAATCTGGTGACAGATTCCCATTAAAAAATCGGAAGGAACACAAACTTACACAATAAATCACCAACATATTTGTGCTTCTAAGGGCGTGATTTATTACGCCCAGTATCCATGCCAGAAAATCTACATAGGAATGACTACAAGAGACTTAACCTCTTACAGACATTGGACGTACTGGGTACATCGTAGATAATGGCGGTGTAATCATCGTCGGCTGCTGCTGCAGTCAACCGGCACCGATTTCCGCACATATATGCTGATCTGAACAGCAGACATGTGTAGCTTACAAGCAAGGGTGGATCCACGAATCATCCATGCCTTTTAATCTTTTAGACCGCGCTGTCAATTACTGACAGCGCAATGTAAATGGCCATGGCAGGGAAATTTCCTTTCCTCTACGCTATCGGAGTCCCCGTGACGCGATCACGGGAAACCGATGGTTGCCATGGTAGCACAGGGTTATGTCATGACTCATGTCGCTATCATGACTCACATCCTGTTACAGCCGGCTGGTTGTAACAGGACAGCAGCATTTCAGCTGATCAGAGCTCTGCCGCTCTGATCAGCAGAAATGAACAAGCGATCAGACAGCTAATCCTTACCCCTAGGGGGACTATTAAAATAAAAAAAGTTTAAAAAAAAGTTTTAAAGAATTAAAAAAAACAACTAAAAATTTAAATCACTCCCCATTCGCCCCACTAAAAATCAAAGGGTTAAAAAAATAATAAATATACACTCATTTGGTATCACAGAGTTCAGAAATGCCCAGTCTATCAAAATCTAAAATGAATTAATATAATCGGTAGACGGCGTAGCCGTACAAAAAAAATTCCAACCGGCAAAGTTAAGTTTTTTGGTCTTCGCAAATTTTGAGCAAGATGCAATACCAGGGAGTCAAAACGTAGCATCTGCGCAAAAATGGTTCGGCTAAAAATGCAAACAAATAAGCCATCAGTGAGCCCCATATCCCGAAAAATGAGAACACTACAAGTTGCAGAAAATGGCGCTGAAAGTGCTCCAATTTTTTGGACAAACCTTTTTTTAACCCCTTAGATAAAAGTAAACCTAAACATGTTTAGTATCAACGAACTCATACCAACCTGAAGTATCACACCCACCCATCAGTTTTACCATAAAGTGAACACGGTGAATAAAGTACCCCATAAACCATTGTCCAATCACACTTTTTTGTAATTTTTCCGCACGTGGAAATTTTTTGCTGTTTTCCAGTACCATATATGTTAAAACTCATGGTTTCACTTAAAAGACCAATACGTCCCGCAAAAAACAAGCCCTCTTATGGCAAGATTGACGGGAAAAATAAAAAAGTTACGACTCTCGGAAAAAGGGGAGCAAAAAGCAAAAACGGAAAAATCGTCCAGAGGTTAGGGGGTTAAAGGTGTGAGTCCGTGAGCACATCAGGGACATTGAGAAAACAAAGACTCTGCATGAGACGGAACACCTAAAATCCCTACCAAAACATTTCCAATTGTACCATAAATCTGACTCAAGCAAATTAATTATAAAGGCCATAGATCAGAGGTTAGAGGTGGTAACCTATTTAAGGCCCTTGCGCAACTTGAGTCACTGGATTTATAGATTGGACACAAGGACTCCTATTGGGCTCAATGAGAGCTTTGGCTGCTTTCTTTAATTGGGTATTTTTATGTGGTGTGAGAATGGGACTGTTTGTGTTAAAATTATTTTTAATAGTTTTTTTATCCATAATTTAGAGGTCTGTATATGCTAAAACCATACCTGTGGTGGTCTGCAAATTTTGAGGTACTTCACTCGACCCGCTCAGTAACTTAGATGTTGATTTTGATTGGGTCTTTTCCCTGAATGAAGTGCCTATGAGAAAATAAGAAAAAAGATTATTATCTAAGAAAAGTGGAGAACAACATTGTACAACAATTTAATTATAGTTTGGATACAACTAATATTTAATACATTTACTCAATAATTTAGTTTTTTGCATTTCTTGATTTTGCTTGCCTTATGGCATGTCATTTTTAATTTTGCATATAATATTTCTGTTTACACAACAACATGAACACTATGCACTTTTTTGTTTGTCTATTGATTAGTGATGGACAGACCCGGACTGTAAAATTTAGAATCCGAGAGGTTTTAAAAATACCCGAGTACTGGACCCGGGCCTGGAGTTCTCAGGGAACTCCGGATAAAGATCCGGAACCTTTGGAAATAAAAAATAAAAAAAGGAAAAATAAAGAAAATAAGAATAAAGCAGGCGCGTTATAACAATAGCAGCCCACAGCCACTCAGGATTGTCACATCCATTAGATGTGACAATCCTGGCACTCTACCCGATTCTTCCCGATTCCCCTGGTGCGGTGGCAATCAGGCTAATAAGGGGTTAATAACAGCTCACATCTGCCACTAAGCCCTAGATTAGCAATGGCAGGGTCTATGAAAACCCTACCCCCATTACTAATCTGTAAGTGAAAATAAATAAACACAAACACAAAATAAGATAAAAACAACACCCTCTTTCACTCCTTTATTAACCCCAAAAACACCCAGGTCTGATGTCATCCACACGAGGTCCCATAACGATTCCAGCTCTGCTACATCTGAAGTGACAGTGCGTGGGCATAGAATATGACCACCCGCTGTGATCTTAAGGCAGAGAATGAGTCGCAGCGATGTGTGGTGACGTAACTTAGGTTATTTGCGGTCACAGCTGGAGCTGCCCATTGTCATCCACCTATGATCGCAGGTAACCTGACCTCATTGAACTGAGTGACCACTACTATCCATAAAAGTGGCGTAATACTTTGGCAAAATTACTCCCAGAAATAAAATGTGAGTCAGAAATACATTCAGGCATCTTCCGCATGCTGTTGCCATTCAGTTTCAACAATTTTCCATCCATTGCAATATTTTTACAGCCCTCGCAGGCCTATTTCCAACGTCCTCTGGAAAATTATTCGAGTTTCCCATTGACTTGGATTGGGTTCGTTATTCGGTATGAATACACAAATGTAGAAATTATTGGATTTGAACAATCCGAACCCGAATATTTTAGCATTCGCCCATATCTAGTCATCACTAATGATAATTTTAAGGATGTCTAAAACTGATCAACTGGGAAAAGGTTGTTGCATTACTCGTAAATCAAATGCCATGTCCTTCTTCAATTTGTCCAATTATTAATACCAGGTTTTGGTTAAAATGAGGCTACCATTTCAAGGTTAATTTTTCATCAAGGAGAAACTACGCTGAAAATCTATCTTTTGAATCATGTGCATTGAATATTTTTTTGGTATGGTATCAGAAGACTCAGAAGGAAAAATGTATGTAACAAAATTAAAACATTGTCGTCCATTTGGCTTATCCCTAATCTATTAATTTTACACTAGCTGGTAAGATAGATGACATCTTTATTATCTGGAGGGGTACCGGTCCTGAACTGCAGAGCTTCATGACTTGGTTGAACAATAACCCATATAACATCAAACTAACCTATAAGGCAGATCGGGAGGCAATTGTTTTTCTGGACTATAATATAAAAATGGGGTACCAGACAGAAAAGGGTTCTCCACGGGTACAATTATTATCAACAAGTAAGAGGGAAGAATCTTTTTCCTCACAGATACATTTCATCTCCAAGTTAACAGTCAGAGGGGGGCGATCAGGCAGATCTTGAACAAACACTGGTCGTTACTGAAGACCGACTAGAGTTTGAACGACGTTTTACTCATCGCCCACTCTTACCTGTTAGAAGGGGGAAAAGCCTAAAGGATATGCTGGTGAAGAACCATTACGTACCTAGGGTGGTATCTCGCATTGAGAAAGGGAGTCCCAAATTTGGTTGTTTTCCTTTTGTCTGCCCAGAGATGTTGTCAGCTTGGGATGGACCTAAAGAGTATAAAATAAAAAGTTACAAATCATGCAGTAAAAGTCACGTTATCTATTATGCAGTATGTGGCTGTAGCCTAATTTATATTGGGTTAACATCAAGGGAACAACGCGTCCGCACGAGGGAACATGTTAGGGACATAATTGCGGTGTGTGATGTTGTGGATCTTGATTCCCTGAGGATGATCCAGAGACATTTCAAGCTGCGCCATGACTGTGGTCCCACAGGATTGAAAATTTGTGGTATCGCAAGGTCCATTTAGAATCTAGGGGTATATATATATACACATATTACTATATGAATTTTGTCTCTGCATGATATAGGGACATTAGAAAATCTTTTAAGGACTATACATGGTCATATTCTTTAGGCTAAGGCTGATTCTCCTTATGTTTGGATGATTTTCTTACCACCCTGGTCGTGCCCTTTCACTTGCCAGTAGTAGATATGGTCTCGTTGGGTGCGCATGTGCGGGGCTGCCTCAGCATGAGTCCCCACCAAGGGAGCTTCCTTAGAAGGATGCATGGGTTAACTGACGTTAGTGGAAGTATTCTTCAGATCCACGCTTCCCCTGGAATGACTGGATGAGGCGGACTCTATGTGCGGCGTCCCACCCCCTGCACGCGCCCAAACAGCGACGATCTCGCCCAAGACACCACATAATAAAACATACACATTACACTTTCCTCAAGCGAGGAAGCCAGGTGAGAAACGCGTGTCAGGGCTACTCAAAACATCCAGTTATAAGTGCACTTTATAGGTGAGTCCGGATCACGATGATTCATGGCTGTTAGCTCTATCGGTAATAGTAATGGTAGCCTTTGAGGCTTAGGCTGCGTTACATGGGTGATATTAGATTTTTGTGTTGTTATAGCGCCACCAGGTGGCCATCTGTATTAGTACATGCAGTGGTACCTGCAATGTATTTCAATGACCCCGATCCTGCTGTACCGGAAGTCGCCGGATCCTGATAGACAGAATCCTGTTTTTTGTACTGAGCATGCCCAGAAAGCAGCTTGGCATGGTCAATACAGAAATCTCCCTCTCTCTCAGACAGAAGACCAGGATCGTGAAGGGGTGAGAAGGAGTAATAAAGATGGAGTCCCTAAGTGTGTCTGTGTATTTATTTCTAATAAAGTGTCTGTGTATTTTTTTCTAATAAAGTATTTTTTCTGTGTGATGTCTTTTTTTTAACCCTTTATTGGAGATTCTTAATGGCCGGGTCAAACTTGGCCTGACATTAGCAATCTCAGGCTTTATATATATATATATATTTATATTTAGGTCATATAAGCAGTGGGGGTTAGCAGCCAGTAGCTGCTTGGGTTACCTTAGCAATAGAAAATGCAGCAGGAGTCCACACATTTTATTTTTTTTACCCCCTAACCCTAGAGTTAGGGTTATGTGTTTGGGGTTTTTGTTTATTTTTTAATGAATTTAAAAAAAAAATACTCATGGGCTACCGAGAACCCGAGCATTTTAGTGCTCCCTCATCCCTACTTCTAACCATACAGCCAGCAGATCAAGTAATCTGATCAGCTGACTCCAGTGTTGGCCGATTACTTGTTCTGGGTCCCCCTGCATCCATCGCAGCGTGTGCTGCCTGTGAGGTCAGCTGAATTCGTCCGACACTGGAGTCAGCTGATCTGAACTCTGTTGAACTCCAGCCCGAACACTCTGCGATAGATGCAGGGGGACACAGAACAAGTAATCGGGCAACACTGGAGTCAGCTGATCTGAACTCAGCTGAACTCATGACCACACAGCCCGAACATGGTCACACGTGATCGGCAGCAGGCAGTGATTGCTGTTAACCTGCATCCATCACAGCGTGTGCGGACTGTGAGATCAGGAGTTCAGCTTATTCCCGATCAGCTGACTCCAGTGCCAGACGATAAATTCTGTGTTCCCCTTCATCCATCACAAGTAGAAGTAGAAGCATACAATAAAATAACAATTGCGGTTGCATGCGTTGCACATTCAATCCACAGGATCCGGTCATATGCGGTTTGCATCCTGTCAAATGTGAAAGTAGCCTTACAGTTGGAGCAGGAAGAAGAAAGACAAGATGGCAGACTTACTTTGGGAGCTTACAGGAAGAAATCGCACAGACCAATTTTTGGGGCTCCACTCAAGGGGATCTGGGGCTGAGAAAAAAGGAGACCGTCAGCTGATGATGAAATAGCTAGCAAAGTTATTGATCATTATCTCAAACCCATTGCCTCCTCTCTCTAGTCCGGCATTTCCTCTCTGCGGCGATCGCCATCCTCCTTCTTCTGAGGCCCATGTGCATGACGCGTCGTACATCATGCTCACTAGCTGGCATTGAGGTCCTGCGCAGGCGCACTTTGATCTGCCCTGCTCAAAGCAGATCCATGTATTGTAGTGCATATGCGTAAGAGATCTTTAACCCCTTAACGATCTGGTGGCTATCATGATAGCACAGGGTCATGTGATGACTCCTGTAGCTCACATGACTCAGGTCCTGTAAGAAAAAGCCAAATACTGGCTGTTACAAGAGATGATAATTTCTCCCAGTCTAAATTGTGCTGCTCTGATTGGGATAAATAAATGAGTGATCAGACAGCTGATCCTAATAGCCCCCTAGGGGTACTAGTCAAATTTAAAAAAAAATGTAAGAAAAAGTTTTGAAAAAGTAAAAAAAAAAGTAAAAACACCTAAAAGTTTAAATCATCCCTCTTTTGCCCCACTGAAAAATAAAGGGTTAAAAAAAAATATTCACACATTTGGTATCACTGTCTTCAGCCCGATCTATCAAAATATAAAATCATTTGTTCTGATTTTTAAACGGCGTAGCAGCAAAAAAATTCCAAATGCCAAAATTACGCTTTTTGGTTGCCACAAATCTTAAGCAAAATGCAATAACAGGCAATGAACACATAGCATCTGCGCAAAAATGATCCTGTTAAAAACGTCAGCTCGAGATACTAAAAAAAGCCATCACTGAGCCATAGATTTAAAAAAATGAGAACGCTATGGGTCTCAGAAAATGGCGCAAAACGTCTGTCACTTTTTTCGGACAAACTTCTGATAATTTTTTTAACCCCTTAGATTAAAGTAAACCTATTCATGTTTGGTGTCTACAAACTTGCAGTAACCTCAGGCATCACAGCAGCACATCAGGTTTACCATATAGTGAACACAGTGAATAAAATGTCTCAAAAACAATAGAGCAATCACACTTTTTTTTGCAATTTCTCCACATTTGGATTTTTTTTGCCATTTTACAGTACACTGCATGGTAAAACTCACAGTTTCATTTAAAATTACAGCTCATTCTGCAAAAAATTAGCCCTCACATGACCATATTGACTGAAAAATAAAAAAGTTACGTCTGTCAGAAGAATGGCAAACCCCCCACAAATACCGAAAAGTGTAAAGTCGGCCGGTCGTGAAGGGGTTAATCTTTCCTCGCGCCTGCACATTACAGTACTTTCATCAGCAGGGCAGATGAATGCGCCTGCGCAGGACCGCAATGTCGGCTCGTGTGGATGACGTAGACACATCATCCACACTGTACTGGGAAGAAGGAGGCCGAAGATCGCAGCAGAGAGGATGCGTCAGACCTGAAAGAGGAGGCACCGCACTGGAGAGCTGCGACACCCATTGGACTGGACCCACCCTAGGTGAGTATTATAAAAGTACTTTTTCCGTTTTACAGAGCGGCCTAGGCTCTTATATACAGTATTTTGGAATGCTGTATATAAGAACTCAGTGGTATTGGACACAGCTTGTAGTCCCCAAATCTGGTGACAGATTCCCATTAAAAAATCGGAAGGAACACAAACTTACACAATAAATCACCAACATATTTGTGCTTCTAAGGGCGTGATTTATTACGCCCAGTATCCATGCCAGAAAATCTACATAGGAATGACCACAAGGGACTTAACCTCTTACAGACATTGGACGTACTGGGTACATCGTAGATAATGGCGGTGTAATCATCGTCGGCTGCTGCTGCAGTAAACCGGCACCGATTTCCGCACATATATGCTGATCTGAACAGCAGACATGTGTAGCTTACAAGCAAGGGTGGATCCACGATTCACCCATGCCTTTTAATCTTTTAGACCGCGCTGTCAATTACTGACAGCGCAATGTAAATGGCCATGGCAGGGAAACTTCCTTTCCTCTACGCTATCGGAGTCCCCGTGACGCGATCACGGGAAACCGATGGTTGCCATGGTAGCACAGGGTTATGTCATAACTCATGTCGCTATCATGACTCACATCCTGTTACAGCCGGCTGGTTGTAACAGGACAGCAGCATTTCAGCTGATCAGAGCTCTGCCGCTCTGATCAGCAGAAATGAACAAGCGATCAGACAGCTAATCCTTACCCCTAGGGGGACTATTAAAATAAAAAAAGTTTAAAACAAAGTTTTAAAGAATTAAAAAAAACAACTAAAAATTTAAATCACTCCCCATTCGCCCCACTAAAAATCAAAGGGTTAAAAAAATAATAAATATACACTCATTTGGTATCACAGAGTTCAGAAATGCCCAGTCTATCAAAATCTAAAATGAATTAATATAATCGGTAGACGGCGTAGCCGTACAAAAAAAATACCAACCGGCAAAGTTAAGTTTTTTGGTCTTCGCAAATTTTGAGCAAGATGCAATACCAGGGAGTCAAAACGTAGCATCTGCGCAAAAATGGTTCGGCTAAAAATGCAAACAAATAAGCCATCAGTGAGCCCCATATCCCGAAAAATGAGAACACTACAAGTTGCAGAAAATGGCGCTGAAAGTGCTCCAATTTTTTGGACAAACCTTTTTTTAACCCCTTAGATAAAAGTAAACCTAAACATGTTTAGTATCAACGAACTCATACCAACCTGAAGTATCACACCCACCCATCAGTTTTACCATAAAGTGAACACGGTGAATAAAGTACCCCATAAACCATTGTCCAATCACACTTTTTTGTAATTTTTCCGCACGTGGAAATTTTTTGCTGTTTTCCAGTACCATATATGTTAAAACTCATGGTTTCACTTAAAAGACCAATACGTCCCGCAAAAAACAAGCCCTCTTATGGCAAGATTGACGGGAAAAATAAAAAAGTTACGACTCTCGGAAAAAGAGGAGCAAAAAACAAAAACGGAAAAATCGTCCAGGGGTTAGGGGGTTAAAGGTGTGAGTCCGTGAGCACATCAGGGACATTGAGAAAACAAAGACTCTACATGAGACGGAACACCTAAAATCCCTACCAAAACATTTCCAATTGTACCATAAATCTGACTCAAGCAAATTAATTATAAAGGCCATAGATCAGAGGTTAGAGGTGGTAACCTATTTAAGGCCCTTGCGCAACTTGAGTCACTTTATTTATAGATTGGACACAAGGACTCCTATTGGGCTCAATGAGAGCTTTGGCTGCTTTCTTTAATTGGATATTTTTATGTGGTGTGAGAATGGGACTGTTTGTGTTAAAATTATTTTTAATAGTTTTTTTATCCATAATTTAGAGGTCTGTATATGCTAAAACCATACCTGTGGTGGTCTGCAAATTTTGAGGTACTTCACTCGACCCGCTCAGTAACTTAGATGTTGATTTTGATTGGGTCTTTTCCCTGAATGAAGTGCCTATGAGAAAATAAGAAAAAAGATTATTATCTAAGAAAAGTGGAGAAAAACATTGTACAACAATTTAATTATAGTTTGGATACAACTAATATTTAATACATTTACTCAATAATTTAGTTTCTTGCATTTCTTGATTTTGCTTGCCTTATGGCATGTCATTTTTAATTTTGAATATCATATTTCTGTTTACACAACTACATAAACACCATGCACTTTTTTGTTTGTCTATTGATTAGTGATGGACAGACCCGGACTGTAAAATTTAGGATCCGAGCGATTTTAAAAATACCCGAGTACCGGACCCGGGCCTGGAGTTCTCAGGGAACTCCGGATCATGATCCGGAACCTTTGGAAATAAAAAATAAATAAAGGAAAATTAAATAAAAAGAGAATTTTGTTTACTTACCGTAAATTCTTTTTCTTGTAGTTCCGACATGGGAGACCCAAACCATGGGTGTATAGCTACTGCCCCCGGAGGACACACAAAGTTACTACACTCAAAAACGTGTAGCTCCTCCCTCCTAGCATATACACCCCCTGCGAGCCAGATCTAGCCAGTTTAGTGCAAAAGCTGAAGGAGGACATCCACCCACAAGAAGAGACAGAGTAAAATCCGGAAGAACCGGAACCTCTGTCTACAACAATAACAGCCGGTGAAGACACACGGAACAAGAAACCTGCCAACAGGCAATAGGGAGGGTGCTGGGTCTCCCATGTCGGAACTACAAGAAAAAGAATTTACGGTAAGTAAACAAAATTCTCTTTTTCTTTATCGTTCCTTCCATGGGAGACCCAAACCATGGGACGTTCCAAAGCAGTCCATGGGTGGGAATAAACAGACAACTGAGAAGCAGGCAAACCTAACTTCACAAATGGGCGACAGACGCCGGAAAAATGCGTCTGCCCAAGCCCACGTCTGCCAAGGCATGAGCATGCCTTGGGAAGTACTTCGAAAAAGTATGCAGACTAATTCGAGCTGCAGTCTGACAGACCTACTGAGCCGTAACCTGGTGCCTGAAAGCCCAAAAAAAGGCGCCGACAGGACTGACCAAATGTGCTCTGATCCCCGGCGGGGAAGGCACTTGAGTACACTCGTAGGTCTCGGAAATGGCCGACCTAAGCCAACATCAGGGTCGGCTTAGATGCCGAGAGACTGTTACGCTGACGAACAGTCAGCACCCGAGAGGTGCACCGCCTAATAACGGCGGTGCGAGACACATAGATCCGGAGCGCCCGCACCAGATCCAGGAGATGCAACGCTTCCTCAAGCGATGAACAGGAGCCGGACCAAAGGAAGGCAGGAAAATTGCCCCGGATAAGGTGGCAGAGACCACCTTAGGGAAAAAAGGCCGGAGTCGGACGAAGACCACCTTGTCTTGATGCAAAAGACCAAAAACAAAGGGGGCGACTCCGAAAGAGTGCAGCCAGAACTCTCTGGCGGGAAATTATAGCCACTAGAAAGAGTACTTTCTGTGAAAGATGAAACAACGAAACCTCCCCAAGAGGCGCAAAGGGGGGTTTCCGGGAACCGGGAGGACCGGATCAAGGTCCCAGGTCTCCATAGGCCGCCGGAAAAGCGGAATGATGTGAGATGCGCCCTTAAAGGAGCGCACCGGAGCCAGCCGGACGATACGCCGCTGGCACATACTGACAGAGCCGAGACCTGTCCCTTAATGAGGGATAGTCCTAGCTGTAGACCGGACTGTGGAAGGGACAGGAGGGTCGGCAAGGCCAAAAAGGTCAAAGGACACTTTGGAGCTCGAGTCATAGCGGAGATGACTTCAGGAAGGATATCAGAAGTCGCCAAGATCCAGGACTCAAGAGCTACGCCGTCAATCTGAGAATCCAGAATTCTGACGGGAAAAAACGGACCTCTTGAGAAAAGGTCTGAACGGTCCGGAAGATGCCATGGCAACCCAACGGACAGAAGGAGCAGGTCAGAGTACCAAGCCTGCTTGGGTCAGTCTGGAAGAATGACCCGACGGCCCCCTTTACCGATCTTGCGCAGGACTCTGGACAAGAGGTAGAGGGTGAACTTCGAAAAGAGACAAAGCTGGGGTCAAACATGAACCAGTGTGTCTACCGCAAAACCTGAGGATTGTGGACCACGGTTGGACAGCTGAAATAGCCTGCCTCGTAGTTTTCACATCTAGGATGTGGACTGCGGATACGGTGGACTAGGAGTACCTTGTCCACTGAAGAATGTTGAGCCGCCAAGCTTGCCAGGCGGCTGAGTGTCCCGCCCTGGAAGCTGATGTAGGAAAACGCTGTCACGTTGTCCGACTGGACTCGAATGTGCCTAGCCGCCCACAGATGGTGAAGGCTTAGAGAGCCAGAAATACAGCTCTGATTTCCAGCACATTGATCCAGAGGGCTGATTCGGACAGAGTCCAAGCGCCCTGCGCTCCACGGTGGAGATATACTGCTCCCAAGGCGGATAGGCTAGCATCCTGGTGAAGATCACCCGGGACGGGCCAGAAAGGAGCGCCCCTGAGACAGAGTGGCCGAAGCCACCACTGAAACGAGCCCCTGGTCAGTGGCGAAGCCACCACCCCGTGGGAGGATTGAGTTCGCTTGTACAGCGGAAAACATCCAGTCTCAGAGGACGCAGGAGAAACTGGGCGAGGAACCGCTTCCATTGACGCCCTGTGAACCTCTGGTTCGAGTCAGAGTGGACTTGCCACCCGAATAGGTCAGAGTGGCGAGAGTGAACGAAGCACTCTGCTAAGAGTCAGCACTGGATGAAGCCCCGACAAGAAGGCCGTCCAGGGCAAAAGATCACTGCCAAACCCTAGGGGGGCAGGACCCTAAACACAGCTGCCCCAATAAGAATACTCGAGGGGCCTTGGCTAACCCCAAGGGAAGAGCCACGAATTGGACCACTCCGATTGTCAAAACGTAGTCAACGCTGGTGTGAAACTGCGATTGACTCCTGTCGATAGGCATCTCTGATGCCGATGGCTACTAGAAAATCTCCTTGGGTTCTTGATTGATCCGGTGAAGAAAACACACGGAACAAAACCGAGACTCCATGTGAAGACGCCCCACCTGGCTATGCTTGAAAGGCTAAAGATCCAGGTCAGAAGGCACCGCCCTCTTCGGGGACTAGGAATAGATTTAAGCAAAAATCTCAGAACCGTTCCCAGTCGGGAACCGGTACAATTACTCCATTGGCCAGCAAGAAATGCCACAGCCTGTGAGAAGGCGGCGGCCTTGTAGCCGGGAGGAGTTGACAGAAAAAATCTGTTTGGCGGCTGGACAGAAGTCCATCCTGTAGCCAAGGGAGATATAATCTCGCCCCCACTGAACGGAGACGTGTTAGAACCCTACGTCGCCAAGTGGAGAGGGCCTGCCACGACCAAGGGGCGTGGCTAAATAGCTCGGAGGAAGCTGAGTCAGTGACAGCATCTCCTGCGGTCTTCTGAAGACGCAGCTTCGAGCCATTTGGTTCTATGAACCTGGGCCGAGCTAGAGGACGATCAGATGGAGGAACGGAAACCACCGAAACCTCAACTGATTCCTGCCATGGACAGGTTCCCTGGCTTAGGTTTGTGGCAAGGAAGAACACTCCCCGCCAAGAGCTTCCTTATTTTCACCCAGTTGGTTCCGGGGAAACTGGTCCCACCAAGGGGGAGCCCAGCAAGGAACCTCCATAGAGGCATCTGCCTTCCAATTCCGAAGCCACAGGAGCCTGCGGATAGCGAGGAAGGTAGCCCAGACCACCGCCGTGCGGCGTCCAGCATGGCAGACCTGGCAGAGGATGAAAAGAGTGAAGTCTGGAAGTTCAGGCAACCGTTTTGGGCATAGAGTCCCTGTGAGAGAATGCATCTCCTCCAGAGAAGCAGAGAAGGTACAAAAAAACCGCACTGCTGTAAAGCTGAGGAGAACGAAGCTCCTGCCGTCCTTATACCAACTTGGCCCAAAGGACAACCGGGCGGACCGCAGAACCTTAAGTGAGGAGCCATCAGCCACTGACATAACGGTCCGGGCTGAGCCACCTGAGGTGAATGAGCCCACTTCTTGACCACCATTGGTGGACAGGGGAAACACAGTCCTCAGAATCACGCTTCATGGGAAGCGAGTGTCAGAGCGGACCCTGGGCTAGTCACAGGGGCCTGAAAACTGGAGTGGTTAAGGAACACACGTTGTGTTCACCTAGATAAGGTAACACCGGTGGATTGAGGTCCAGTACAAAATTAATGTACCGTAGAATCCATATAGAGGTGCCGTCAGCCACTGATACAACTAACCGGGCTGAAAGTCTAGACACCGGAGTGGCTACCCTTGGCGAATGAGTACACTCCTTGAGCACCTCTGATGGGAGGGGGAGACAGGCCGCAGAACCCCGCTGTGGGGTCTGCAGGATAGGCTGTGGGCTTGGACGCAGCGGGCTGAAAACTGGAGTGGTTAAGGAACACACTCCTCGTCCTGTTAAAGGTATACTGATGCCTTTCTGTCAGCGGGGAATACTCCCCTGATCAGGCGGATGGAGGTCCAGTACAAGAATAATGGACGCATCCAATCATTCGCAGCTGCATCACGTACGGACGGATCCGTCCGTGCCCGTGGTAGAGACATCCTCCTCGTCCAGTGAGTCAGCTCGAAATCGGAGCTGCGGGACGGGGAGGACAGGGGACCCTGCGTCTCCCTGTCAGGAGGACGGGGTCTGAGCCCAGAAGGAGAGTCCCTTGTGAGCTTTGCTGAGCGAAGCAGAAAACGCCCTGAGAAGGGGGCTGCATGCTCAGCAGATGCCGGGACAGCCGACTCCTGGAAATAGGATTCCCACGGGGGTCAGCCACCGAAACCGGAGCAGCTGGAGGGACCATTAATGAGCCCCCATGCTGAGGGGCCACAGTGGTTATGAGCTCGGTATAGCCGTACGAGACTACCTGCAGTGGATAATACAAAACAGCCTGCAGCCTCAGACATGCTGCAGAGGTGGGGGCTCTGTCTAGAATATCTAGAATACCCATCCACCACACAAGAACCATTACAGTGTGCCGGTTCAGGCAATATGAGGTTACATGCAGAACATGTAGTGTACAGCCTGGAGCTTTGCTGCTGGAGTGAGACATGCTGCTGAGGAGGAGGTTCTAAAATAAAGAATTAACTCCTACAGAATGCCCTGAGAGTGTATAAAAGTGCACAACCAGAGGTTGTGACTTATCAGGCCGCTATTATGAGTGCCATACGAATTCCAATCCTGGACCCCCAGCCAGTATTCCCTCCCTCTGCTGCAGAGCAGCCAGCGCCGACCAGTGTACTAAGACGCTGAGAAAATGGCGCCAGAGTGAGGGGGGGGGCGGGGGTTAACCCAGGAGCGGGAATCGGAGGGCGAAGGAGATGTACAGGGGAGGGAATGATCTCCTCAAAAAGGAGCGTCCTCCCCTGTGCAGAGCGGCCGGCGGGCGGCGCTGCAGTGTCCCCCTGCATGACTGACATGCAGGGGGACGAAACGAAACTAGGCCGCGGCTGAAGCCGGGGCCTAGAGTTATGCATGCGGCCGAGAATCAGGCATCGTCGGCGCGGTTCTCAGTAAAAACCGTGGAACCGGCCGGAAACACAGTAGAAAGAAGGGAATTTTGTTACTTACCGTAAATTCCTTTTCTTCTAGCTCTTATTGGGAGACCCAGACGATTGGGGGTATAGCTACTGCCCTCTGGAGGCCACACAAAGCACTACATCAAAAGTGCAAGGCCCCTCCCCCTCTGGCTATACCCCCCCCGTGGTATCACGGGTTCTCCAGTTTTAGTGCCAAAGCAAGAAGGAGGAAGCCAATAACTGGTTTAAACAAATTAACTCCGAATAACATCGGAGAACTGAAAAACCGTTCAACATGAACAACATGTGTACCCGCAAACAACAAAAAAACATCCCGAAGGACAACAGGGCGGGTGCTGGGTCTCCCAATAAGAGCTAGAAGAAAAGGAATTTACGGTAAGTAACAAAATTCCCTTCTTCTTCAGCGCTCTATTGGGAGACCCAGACGATTGGGACGTCCAAAAGCTGTCCCTGGGTGGGTAAAGAAATACCTCATGTTAGAGCTGCAAAACAGCCCTCCCCTACGGGGGTGTCACTGCCGCCTGCAGAACTCTTCTACCTAAGCTGGCATCCGCCGAAGCATAGGTATGCACCTGATAATGCTTGGTGAAAGTGTGCAGACTGGACCAGGTAGCTGCCTGGCACACCTGTTGAGCCGAAGCCTGGTGACGAAATGCCCAGGACGCACCCACGGCTCTGGTTGAGTGGGCTTTTAGCCCTGAAGGAACCGGAAGCCCCGCAGAACGGTAGGCCTCTAGAATTGGTTCTTTGATCCATCGAGCCAGGGTGGCTTTAGAAGCCTGCAACCCCTTGCGCGGACCAGCGACAAGGACAAAAAGTGCATCGGCACGGCGCATGGGCGCCGTTCGGGAAATGTAGATTCTGAGTGCTCTCACCAGATCTAGCAAACGTAAGTCCTTTTCATACCGGTGAACCGGATGAGGACAAAAAGAAGGCAAGGATATATCCTGATTAAGATGAAAAGAGGATACGACCTTAGGGAGAAACTCCGGAATAGGGCGCAGCACTACCTTGTCCTGGTGGAACACCAGGAAGGGAGCCTTGGATGACAGCGCTGCTAGCTCAGACACTCGCCGAAGCGATGTGATCGCAACAAGAAACGCCACTTTCTGTGACAGCCGAGAAAAGGAAACTTCCTTCAGAGGCTCGAAGGGCGGCTTCTGGAGAGCAACTAGTACCCTGTTCAGATCCCATGGATCTAACGGCCGCTTGTACGGGGGCACAATATGACAGACCCCCTGCAGGAACGTGCGCACCTTAGAAAGACGTGCTAGACGCTTCTGAAAAAACACGGATAGTGCCGAAACTTGCCCTTTAAGGGAGCTGAGCGACAAGCCCTTTTCTAACCCCGATTGCAGGAAGGAAAGAAACTTGGGCAATGCAAATGGCCAGGGAGACACTCCCTGAGCAGAGCACCAGGACAAGAAAATCTTCCACGTTCTGTGGTAGATCTTAGCCGAATTCGACTTTCTAGCTTGTCTCATTGTGGCAACGACTCCCTGAGATAATCCAGCAGATGCTAGGATCCAGGACTCAATGGCCACACAGTCAGGTTCAGGGCCGCAGAATTCTGATGGAAAAACGGCCCTTGGGACAGTAAGTCTGGTCGGTCTGGCAGTGACCACGGTCGACCGATCGTGAGATGCCACAGATCCGGATACCACGACCTCCTCGGCCAGTCTGGAGCGACAAGTATGATGCGGCTGCACTCGGATCTGATCTTGCGTAGCACTCTGGGCAAGAGCGCCAGAGGCGGAAACACGTATGGGAGCTGAAACTGCGACCAATCTTGAACCAAGGCGTCTGCCGCCAGAGCTCTTTGATCGCGCGACCTCGCCATGAATGCCGGGACCTTGTTGTTGTGCCGGGATGCCATTAGGTCGACGTCCGGCACTCCCCAGCGGCGACAGATTTCCTGAAACACGTCCGGGTGAAGGGACCATTCCCCTGCGTCCATGCCCTGGCGACTGAGGAAGTCTGCTTCCCAGTTTTCTACGCCTGGGATGTGAACCGCGGATATGGTGGATGCTCTGTCCTCCACCCACATTAGAATGCGCCGGACTTCTTGGAAGGCTTGCCGACTGCGCGTCCCTCCTTGGTGGTTGATGTATGCCACCGCTGTGGAGTTGTCCGATTGGATTCGGATCTGCTTTCCTTCCAGCCACTGTTGGAAGGCCAGTAGAGCAAGATACACTGCTCTGATCTCCAGAACATTGATCTGAAGGGTGGACTCCTGCGGAGTCCACGTCCCCTGAGCCCTGTGGTGGAGAAATACTGCTCCCCACCCTGACAGACTCGCATCTGTCGTGACTACTGCCCAGGATGGGGGCAGGAAGGATCTTCCCTGAGACAATGAGGTGGGAAGGAGCCACCATTGTAGGGAGTCCTTGGCCGTCTGGGAAAGCGAGACTTTCCTGTCCAGGGACGTTGACTTCCCGTCCCATTGGCGGAGAATGTCCCATTGAAGTGGGCGCAGATGAAACTGCGCAAAGGGAACTGCTTCCATGGCTGCCACCATCTTCCCTAGGAAATGCATGAGGCGCCGCAAGGGATGCAACTGGCCCTGCAGAAGAGATTGCACCCCTGTCTGTAGTGACCGCTGCTTGTCCAGCGGAAGCTTCACTATCGCTGCTAGAGTATGAAACTCCATGCCAAGATACGTTAGTGATTGAGTCGGTGATAGGATCGACTTTGGAAAGTTGATGATCCATCCGAAAGACTGTAGGGTCTCCAGCGTAGCATTCAGGCTGTGCTGACATGCCTCTTGAGAGGGAGCTTTGACCAATAAATCGTCTAGGTAAGGGATCACCGAGTGTCCCTGAGAGTGCAAGACTGCTACCACCGCCGCCATGACCTTGGTGAAGACCCGTGGGGCTGTCGCCAGACCAAATGGCAGAGCTACGAACTGAAAATGGTCGTCTCCTATCACAAAACGTAGAAAACGTTGATGTTCTGTAGCAATTGGCACGTGGAGATAAGCATCTTTGATGTCTATTGAGGCAAGGAAGTCTCCTCTGGACATTGAGGCAATGACAGAACGCAGGGTTTCCATCCGGAACTTCCTGGCGTGCACATGTTTGTTGAGCCGTTTTAGGTCCAGAACAGGACGGAACGAGCCGTCCTTTTTTGGAACCACAAAGAGATTGGAGTAAAACCCTTGCCCTTGTTCCTGAGGAGGGACTGGGATCACCACTCCTTCCGCTCTTAGGGAGTCCACCGCCTGCAGCAGAGCATCTGCTCGGTCTGGATGTGGGGAGGTTCTGAAGAACCGAGCTGGAGGACGAGAATTGAACTCGATTCTGTACCCGCGAGACAAAATGTCCGTCACCCACCGGTCTTTGACCTGTGACATCCAAATGCCGGAAAAGCGGGAGAGCCTGCCCCCGACCGGCGATGCGGAGGGAGGGGGCTGGAAGTCATGAGGTAGCCGCTTTGGAAGCGGTACCTCCATTTGCTTTCTTGGGGCGCGTGTGAGCCCGCCACGAATCTGAGTTTCTTTGCGTCCTCTGAGTCCCTTTGGACGAGGTAAATGGTGTCTTGCCCGAACCTCGAAAGGACTGAAACCTCTGCTGCCACTTTTTCTGCTGAGGTTTGGTTGTTCTGGGTTGTGGTAAAGAGGAGTCTTTACCCTTGGACTGCTTAATGATATCAGCCAATGGCTCGCCAAACAGTCTATCTCTAGATAAAGGCAAACTGGTTAAACATTTTTTGGAACCAGCATCTGCTTTCCAGTCCTTTAACCACAAGGCTCTGCGCAAAACTACCGAATTGGCGGACGCCATTGAGGTGCGACTGGTAGATTCTAGGACCGCATTGATAGCGTAAGACGCAAACGCCGACATCTGCGTGGTAAGGTGCGCCACTTGCGGCACTGCTGGATGTATGATAGCATCCACTTTTGCTAAGCCAGCTGAAATAGCCTGGAGTGCCCATACGGCTGCGAATGCCGGAGCAAACGACGCGCCGATAGCTTCATAGACAGATTTTAACCAAAGGTCCATCTGTCTGTCATTGGCATCTTTAAGTGAAGCGCCATCCTCCACTGCAACTATGGACCTAGCTGCGAGTTTGGAAATCGGGGGGTCTACCTTTGGACACTGGGTCCAGCGCTTGACCACCTCAGGGGGGAAAGGGAAACGCGTATCTTTAGATCGTTTAGAGAAACGCCTTTCTGGGTGAGCGTCGTGCTTCTGGATTGATTCTCTGAAGTCAGCGTGATCCAACAAAGCACTCAATTTACGCTTGGGATAAAGGAAACGAAACTTCTCCTGCTCCGCAGCCGCCTCTTCTGCTGAAGGGGCTGGGGGAGAAATATCCAACAGCCTATTGATGGCTGAGATAAGGTCGTTTACCATGGCATCCCCATCAGGGGTATCCAGGTTGAGAGGGGTTCCAGGAATGGATTCCTGATCACTCTCATCAGACACATCACAGGGAGACTGATTGCGCTGAGACCCTGAGCAGTGTGATGACGTCGAGGGTCTTTCCCAGCGAGCTCGCTTAGGGTGGCTGGGGCTATCATCTGAGTCATAATCCTCGGCCTGTGAAGCCGGGGACCCCCCTGTGGGCTGGATTAATTCCAAGTGAGGGGGACCTGAGGACAGAGGCCTCGCCGTGCCCAAAGACTGAGCCCCATGCATAGATTGCAAGGTTTCAAGGATTTTTGCCATAGACACAGACATATTATCCGCAAAAACTGCAAAGTCTGTCCCTGTCACCGGGGCAGAACTTACAAGCGTCTCAGCCTGGGTCACTACCTCTCCTGACTCCGGCTGGCGAAGCAGCACCGGGTCGGAGCATTGCACACAATGGGAGCCTGCTGGTAGATTAGCCCCACATGCAGCACACGCAGCACACACAGCCCTGGCCTTGGCAGCCTTGCGTTTTGAGGATGGCATGTTGCTGCTTCCACAGAGTGATCTGGGAGATGCAGCCAGAAGCGACCTCACAGTGCAAGAAATACAATATCTATATATCTGTACAGTACACCGATACACCGTGAGGCACTAGAGGGACCAGCACAGACAAATCGCTTACCGCCCGCTTAAAAAGCGGGTGTGTGGTCGCCAGATAGCCCCTAGTCCAGGTCTCCCAGAGCCTTGCGTCCTTCCTCCAGCCAGACTGCATGTAATGGCTGCCGGCGTCTGAGAGAGAAGGGGGGCGGGCCCTGGGCGTTCCTGGCTAAGAGCGGGAAGCCTGCTTCCCTCTGTGCCTAGTGTGAGGGCTGGAGCATGTAAATCAGGCTCCAGCCCTCGTCGCTGCTAGCGAACAGCGTCTCTCCCCTACCCTGAAAGACAGGGTGGGGGCGGGAACGAATCGGAGCTGCCGGCGTCCTAGGCCCAGAAAGCCGGGGACTCAATTTATAACCGCCGCCGCCGTAAAAGCGCGGACGGCGGATCCCCGGCGCACCACAAGTCACAGCAGCGCCGCCCGGTCCAGAGGGGGTCGGCGCTGCGTTCCCATACACAAAAAATCCCCCAGTAATCTGTAGGGACACTAACTCCAACGTTGCGGTCCCCGGCGCACTAGAACACCCAGCCAGCCCGGAGTGTGTCTGTGCCTGCCGGGGACACAGAGTACCTGTATGATGCAGGGCCTGTCCCTGATCGTACTCCTGCTCCGTCTCCATCAGGTTCTAATGGGTCTGTGGATGGAGCCCGGCGTCAGAGCTGAGAGGCCGGCAGGATCCCACTTCCACAGAGCCCTACAAGGGGATGTGGAAGGAAAACAGCATGTCAGGCTCCAGCCCTGTACCAGCAATAGGTACCTCAACCTTACAACACCATCCAGGGGTGAGAAGGGAGCATGCTGGGGACACTATATGTGTCCTCTTTTCTTCCATCCGAAATAGTCAGCAGCTACTGCTGACTAAAATCTGTGGAGCTATGCATGGAATGTCTGACCTCCTTCGCACACAAAGCTAAAACTGGAGAACCCGTGATACCACGGGGGGGGTATAGCCAGAGGGGGAGGGGCCTTGCACTTTTGATGTAGTGCTTTGTGTGGCCTCCAGAGGGCAGTAGCTATACCCCCAATCGTCTGGGTCTCCCAATAGAGCGCTGAAGAAAGCAGCATTATCAAGCAATCACTGTCCCCCACAATAAAAGTGCTCCACAATGCAGAAGGACCCTCTGAATAAAAGTCTCTATACTTAGCTTTGAGACGCAGGGCCCAGTCCCTGTGGGGTGGGGGTCAGTGCTCCGTCCAGCAGGGTCCTGCACAAGGCCTGCGGATGGAGGCCGGTCTCCTGCAAGGCAGTGAGAACCGTGTTGGCTCCAACTTCAAGCCAGAGCCCCTAAGGGATGGTGAAGGAGCGCGGCATGAAGGGCTCCTGCCCTGAAGTCAACCTTAACAGCACTGCCGCCAGGGGAGTGTGAAGGGACATGCCGGGAGTCCAGTGGACCCGCTTTTCTTCCAAATCTTTAGAAAAAATGAAAAATCAAAAAAGGATGCATGCGTGTGTGTGATCCTCCTGACACAAAGCAAGAAACTGGCTAGATCTGGCTAGCAGGGGGTGTATATGCTAGGAGGGAGGAGCTACACGTTTTTGAGTGTAGTAACTTTGTGTGTCCTCCGGGGGCAGTAGCTATACACCCATGGTTTGGGTCTCCCATGGAAGGAACGATAAAGAAAATAAGAATAAAGCAGGCGCGTTATAACAATAGCAGCCCACAGCCACTCAGGATTGTCACATCCATTAGATGTGACAATCCTGGCACTCTACCCGATTCTTCCCGATTCCCCTGGTGCGGTGGCAATCAGGCTAATAAGGGGTTAATAACAGCTCACATCTGCCACTAAGCCCTAGATTAGCAATGGCAGGGTCTATGAAAACCCTACCCCCATTACTAATCTGTAAGTGAAAATAAATAAACACAAACACAAAATAAGATAAAAACAACACCCTCTTTCACTCCTTTATTAACCCCAAAAATACCCAGGTCTGATGTAATCCACACGAGGTCCCATAACGATTCCAGCTCTGCTACATCTGAAGTGACAGTGCGTGGGCATAGAATATGACCACCCGCTGTGATCTTAAGGCAGAGAATGAGTCGCAGCGATGTGTGGTGACGTAACTTAGGTTATTTGCGGTCACAGCTGGAGCTGCCCATTGTCATCCACCTATGATCGCAGGTAACCTGACCTCATTGAACTGAGTGACCACTACTATCCATAAAAGTGGCGTAATACTTTGGCAAAATTACTCCCAGAAATAAAATGTGAGTCAGAAATACATTCAGGCATCTTCCGCATGCTGTTGCCATTCAGTTTCAACAATTTTCCATCCATTGCAATATTTTTACAGCCCTCGCAGGCCTATTTCCAACGTCCTCTGGAAAATTATTCGAGTTTCCCATTGACATGGATTGGGTTCGTTATTCGGTATGAATACACAAATGTAGAAATTATTGGATTTGAACAATCCGAACCCGAATATTTTAGCATTCGCCCATATCTAGTCATCACTAATGATAATTTTAAGGATGTCTAAAACTGATCAACTGGGAAAAGGTTGTTGCATTACTCGTAAATCAAATGCCATGTCCTTCTTCAATTTGTCCAATTATTAATACCAGGTTTTGGTTAAAATGAGGCTACCATTTCAAGGTTAATTTTTCATCAAGGAGAAACTACGCTGAAAATCTATCTTTTGAATCATGTGCATTGAATATTTTTTTGGTATGGTATCAGAAGACTCAGAAGGAAAAATGTATGTAACAAAATTAAAACATTGTCGTCCATTTGGCTTATCCCTAATCTATTAATTTTACACTAGGTGGTAAGATAGATGACATCTTTATTATCTGAAGGGGTACCGGTCCTGAACTGCAGAGCTTCATGACTTGGTTGAACAATAACCCATATAACATCAAACTAACCTATAAGGCAGATCGGGAGGCAATTGTTTTTCTGGACTATAATATAAAAATGGGGTACCAGACAGAAAAGGGTTCTCCACGGGTACAATTATTATCAACAAGTAAGAGGGAAGAATCTTTTTCCTCACAGATACATTTCATCTCCAAGTTAACAGTCAGAGGGGGGCGATCAGGCAGATCTTGAACAAACACTGGTCGTTACTGAAGACCGACTAGAGTTTGAACGACGTTTTACTCATCGCCCACTCTTACCTGTTAGAAGGGGGAAAAGCCTAAAGGATATGCTGGTGAAGAACCATTACGTACCTAGGGTGGTATCTCGCATTGAGAAAGGGAGTCCCAAATTTGGTTGTTTTCCTTTTGTCTGCCCAGAGATGTTGTCAGCTTGGGATGGACCTAAAGAGTATAAAATAAAAAGTTACAAATCATGCAGTAAAAGTCACGTTATCTATTATGCAGTATGTGGCTGTAGCCTAATTTATATTGGGTTAACATCAAGGGAACAACGCGTCCGCACGAGGGAACATGTTAGGGACATAATTGCGGTGTGTGATGTTGTGGATCTTGATTCCCTGAGGATGATCCAGAGACATTTCAAGCTGCGCCATGACTGTGGTCCCACAGGATTGAAAATTTGTGGTATCGCAAGGTCCATTTAGAATCTAGGGGTATATATATATATATACACATATTACTATATGAATTTTGTCTCTGCATGATATAGGGACATTAGAAAATCTTTTAAGGACTATACATGGTCATATTCTTTAGGCTAAGGCTGATTCTCCTTATGTTTGGATGATTTTCTTACCACCCTGGTCGTGCCCTTTCACTTGCCAGTAGTAGATATGGTCTCGTTGGGTGCGCATGTGCGGGGCTGCCTCAGCATGAGTCCCCACCAAGGGAGCTTCCTTAGAAGGATGCATGGGTTAACTGACGTTAGTGGAAGTATTCTTCAGATCCACGCTTCCCCTGGAATGACTGGATGAGGCGGACTCTATGTGCGGCGTCCCACCCCCTGCACGCGCCCAAACAGCGACGATCTCGCCCAAGACACCACATAATAAAACATACACATTACACTTTCCTCAAGCGAGGAAGCCAGGTGAGAAACGCGTGTCAGGGCTACTCAAAACATCCAGTTATAAGTGCACTTTATAGGTGAGTCCGGATCACGATGATTCATGGCTGTTAGCTCTATCGGTAATAGTAATGGTAGCCTTTGAGGCTTAGGCTGCGTTACATGGGTGATATTAGATTTTTGTGTTGTTATAGCGCCACCAGGTGGCCATCTGTATTAGTACATGCAGTGGTACCTGCAATGTATTTCAATGACCCCGATCCTGCTGTACCGGAAGTCGCCGGATCCTGATAGACAGAATCCTGTTTTTTGTACTGAGCATGCCCAGAAAGCAGCTTGGCATGGTCAATACAGAAATCTCCCTCTCTCTCAGACAGAAGACCAGGATCGTGAAGGGGTGAGAAGGAGTAATAAAGATGGAGTCCCTAAGTGTGTCTGTGTATTTATTTCTAATAAAGTGTCTGTGTATTTTTTTCTAATAAAGTATTTTTTCTGTGTGATGTCTTTTTTTTAACCCTTTATTGGAGATTCTTAATGGCCGGGTCAAACTTGGCCTGACATTAGCAATCTCAGGCTTTATATATATATATATTTATATTTAGGTCATATAAGCAGTGGGGGTTAGCAGCCAGTAGCTGCTTGGGTTACCTTAGCAATAGAAAATGCAGCGGGAGTCCACACATTTTATTTTTTTTACCCCCTAACCCTAGAGTTAGGGTTATGTGTTTGGGGTTTTTGTTTATTTTTTAATGAATTTAAAAAAAAATACTCATGGGCTACCGAGAACCCGAGCATTTTAGTGCTCCCTCATCCCTACTTCTAACCATACAGCCAGCAGATCAAGTAATCTGATCAGCTGACTCCAGTGTTGGCCGATTACTTGTTCTGGGTCCCCCTGCATCCATCGCAGCGTGTGCTGCCTGTGAGGTCAGCTGAATTCGTCCGACACTGGAGTCAGCTGATCTGAACTCTGTTGAACTCCAGCCCGAACACTCTGCGATAGATGCAGGGGGACACAGAACAAGTAATCGGGCAACACTGGAGTCAGCTGATCTGAACTCAGCTGAACTCATGACCACACAGCCCGAACATGGTCACACGTGATCGGAAGCAGGCAGTGATTGCTGTTAACCTGCATCCATCACAGCGTGTGCGGGCTGTGAGATCAGGAGTTCAGCTTATTCCCGATCAGCTGACTCCAGTGCCAGACGATAAATTCTGTGTTCCCCTTCATCCATCACAAGTAGAAGTAGAAGCATACAATAAAATAACAATTGCGGTTGCATGCGTTGCACATTCAATCCACAGGATCCGGTCATATGCGGTTTGCATCCTGTCAAATGTGAAAGTAGCCTTACAGCTGGAGCAGGAAGAAGAAAGACAAGATGGCAGACTTACTTTGGGAGCTTACAGGAAGAAATCGCACAGACCAATTTTTGGGGCTCCACTCAAGGGGATCTGGGGCTGAGAAAAAAAGGAGACCGTCAGCTGATGATGAAATAGCTAGCAAAGTTATTGATCATTATCTCAAACCCATTGCCTCCTCTCTCTAGTCCGGCATTTCCTCTCTGCGGCGATCGCCATCCTCCTTCTTCTGAGGCCCATGTGCATGACGCGTCGTACATCATGCTCACTAGCTGGCATTGAGGTCCTACGCAGGCGCACTTCATAGTATCATAGTATCATAGTTTTTAAGGTTGAAGGGAGACTCTAAGTCCATCTTGTTCAACCTGTAGCCTAACATGTTGATCCAGAGGAAGGCAAAAAAAAACCCCAATGTGGCAAACAAGTTCCAATGGGGAAAAAATTTCCTTCCTGACTCTACATCCGGCAATCAGACTAGTTCCCTGGATCAATACCCTGTCATAAAATCTAATATACATAACTGGTAATATTACATTTTTCAAGAAAGGCGTCCAGGCTCTGCTTAAATGTTAGTAGTGAATCACTCATTACAACATCATGCGGCAGAGAGTTCCATAGTCTCACTGCTCGTACAGTAAAGAATCCTCGTCTGTGATTATGATTAAACCTTCTTTCCTCAAGACGTAGTGGATGCCCCCGTGTTCCAGTCGCAGGCCTTGGTGTAAAAAGATCTTTGGAAAGGTCTCTGTACTGTCCCCTCATATATTTATACATTGTGATTAGATCCCCCCTAAGCCTTCGTTTTTCCAAACTAAATAACCCCAAGTTTAATAACCTGTCTTGGTATTGCAGCCCACCCATTCCTCTAATAATCTTGGTGGCTCTTCTCTGCACCCTCTCCAGTTCAGCTATGTCCTTCTTATATATCGGTGACCAGAATTGTACACAGTATTCTAAGTGTGGTCGCACTAGTGACTTGTACAGAGGTAGAACTATATTTTTTTCATGAACACTTATACCTCTTTTAATACATCCCATTATTTTATTAGCCCTGGCAGAAGCTGCCTGACACTGTCCACTAAAGTGAAGTTTACCATCCACCAATACACCCAAGTCTTTTTCTGTGTCTGTTTTACCCAGTGTTCTACGATTAAGTACATAATCATAAATGTTATTTCCTCTACCCAAGTGCATGACCTTACATTTATCTACATTAAACTTCAATTGCCACTTCTCAGCCCAATCCTCCAATTTACATAAATCTCCCTGTAATATAAAATTATCCTCCTCTGTATTGATTACCCTGCAGAGTTTAGTATCATCTGCAAATATTGAAATTCTACTCCGCATGCCCCCAACAAGGTCATTTATAAATATGTTGAAAAGAAGTGGGCCCAATACTGACCCCTGTGGTACCCCACTATGAACTGAGACCCAGTCTGAGTACGTACCATTAATAACCACCCTTTGTTTCCTATCACTTAGCCAGTTTTTAACCCAGTTACACATATTTTCCCCTATCCCCATTATTCTCATTTTATGTACCAACCTTTTGTGTGGCACCGTATCAAAAGCTTTTGAAAAGTCCATATACACAACATCCACTGCATTTCCCTGGTCCAGACTTGAACTTACCTCTTCATAGAAGCTGATCAAATTAGTTTGACAGGATCGATCCCTCATAAACCCATGTTGATACTCTGTCATAAGGTTATTTTTCTTGAGATACTCCAATATAGCATCTCTCAAGAAACCCTCAAGGATTTTACCAACCGTAGAGGTTAAACTTACCGGCCTATAATTTCCCGGCTCAGTTTTTGTCCCCTTTTTGAATATTGGCACCACATTTGCTATGCGCCAGTCCTGCGGTACCGACCCTGTTATTAAGGAATCTGAGAAGATTAAAAATAATGGTCTATCTATCACAGAACTCAATTCCTGTAGTACTCTGGGGTGTATGCCATCCGGGCCCGGAGATTTGTCAACCTTAGTGATTTCGAGGCGGCGGCGTACTTCCTGCTGGGTTAAGCAGGTAATATTCAAGTGTGAATTTATGGTATCACTGGTCATGTCATCTGCCATGGCATTTTCTTGTATAAAAACCGTAGAAAAAAAGTCATTCAGCAGGTTGGCTTTACCCTCATCCCCTTCCACCATTTCACCAAGACTATTTTTAAGGGGGCCAACACTATCGCTTTTCAGTTTTTTACTGTTTATGTAGTTAAAGAATATTTTAGGATTATTTTTACTTTCTCTCGCAATGAGTCTCTCTGTCTCAAACTTAGCTAACTTAATTTGCTTTTTACATATTTTATTTAATTTTCTATAATTATATAATGCCTCATCACTACCTACCCTCTTTAATTCTTTTAAGGCTTTCTGTTTTTCTTTTATTGCTTCCCTTACAGCTCTATTTAGCCATAGGGGTTTCCTCCTATTTCTAGCATGTTTGTTCCCATAGGGTATATTTTCTGCACAAGCCCTATTCAGGATGCTCATAAAAGTCTCCCATTTGCTTTGTGTACTTTTATTACTTAGTACATCATCCCAGTTTATTGCACTAAGATCATCTCTCAACCGTTTAAAATTTGCTTTCCTGAAGTTTAGTGTCCTTGTAGCCCCTCTACTAGCCATCTTACTAAAGAATACATGAAAACTTATTATTTTGTGATCACTATTCCCCAAGTAACCCCCAACTTGTATATTTGATATGCGGTCTGGCCTATTGGTTAGTACAAGGTCTAGTAGTGCTCCCCCTCTTGTGGGGTCCTGTACCATTTGTGAAAGGTAATTATCTTTCATTGTTATCAAAAATCTATTTCCTTTGCTGGAACTGCAAGTTTCTGTTCCCCAATTTATATCAGGATAGTTAAAGTCCCCCATAATAATTACCTCTCCGAGACTCGCTGCTTTATCAATTTGCTTTATGAGGAGATTCTCTACCTCTTCCATAATATTCGGCGTCTTATAACACACCCCTATCAGTATTTTATTATTCATTCTCCCCCCCCTTATCTCCACCCATAGGGACTCTACATTCTCAGTACCCTCACATATGTTGTCACGCAGGATGGGTTTTAAGGATGATTTTACATATAGACACACACCTCCCCCTCGCTTATTTGTACGGTCATTCCTGAATAGGCTATAACCCTGTAAATTAACAGCCCAGTCATAGCTCTCATCCAGCCATGTCTCTGATATCCCCACTATGTCATAATTTTCTTCCAACAATATTAATTCTAATTCCTCCACCTTATTTGTGAGGCTTCGGGCATTAGTGTACATGCACGTTACGTATGACTCTGTACCTGTATTCCTGCTTACTGTATTAACTGTCCTAACCCTTCCCCCCGTACCACCCCCAATTTCATTACTTGTGCCCTGGTCACTATCTGCACTACATTCCCCTTCTATAAAGTGAATACCCTCGCCCCCCATTCCTAGTTTAAACACTCCTCCAACCTTCTAGCCATTTTCTGCCCCAGCAGAGCTGCACCTTCCCCATTAAGATGCAGCCCATCCCTAGCATAGAATCTGTAGCCAACTGAAAAGTCGGCCCAATTCTCCAGGAACCCAAAACCCTCTTTCCTACACCAATTCCTGAGCCACCTGTTAACCTCCCTGATCTCCCTTTGCCTCTCTAGTGTGGCTCGTGGCACAGGTAGTATTTCCGAAAATACCACCTTTGAGGTCCATGCTTTAAGCTTACAACCTAATTCCCTGAAATCATCTTTAAGGACCTTCCACCTACCTCTAACTTTGTCATTTGTGCCAATGTGTACAATGACCGCTGGGTCCTCCCCAGCCCCTCCCAGTAATCTGTCAACCCGATCAGCGATGTGCCGAACTCGAGCGCCAGGAAGACAACACACTGTTCGGCGATCCCTGTCTTTGTGACAGATTGCCCTATCTGTCCCCCTAATAATTGAGTCCCCCACTACCAGTACCTGTCTTGCCTGCCCTGCACTCCTATTCCCCCCCTTACTGGAGCAGACACTCCTCTGGCGTTCAGAGGTCATGCCTTGCTGCAGCAATGCTACCCCTGTAATGACATCCCCCTCATCTGCCAAGTTTGCAAACCTATTGGGGTGTGTCAGTTCAGGACTAGCCTTCCTAGCACTTTTCCCTTTACCCCCCTTTCTAACTGTCACCCAGCTACCTACCTCACCGTCCTGCCGCTCCCTACTACGATCCTCCCCCACATCTGACCCAGCAAGCTGCTGCTCAGTGAGCAGCAAACTCCTTTCCATATTGCTAATGCATCTCAGAGTTGCCAGCTGCTCATTTAGATCCAGTATCTGGGCTTCCAAATGTGCAACTTGCTCACATCTCGAACAACAGTATGCACCCTCGAACGGCTTTTCAAGGACTGCATACATGAGACAAGATGTACACTGGATCGCATTAGCAATAGTGGAGCACATTTTCTAATGGGGATAGCACTAAACAAATGTTAAGTAATTAAACAACTAAATACAAACAATTCTACTCACACTTACTTTTGCTCACACTTTGCTCACTCACGCTCACAATGAAGAAGACAGGCTAAAACTAGCGGCGCGCGGTTTTCAGAAGTCTTCCTTCCGGCTGTAACGGCCAAAACCCGGTTCTCCTTGAGCTCGCGGTGACTCTTCACTTATCCCAGAAGGCACTGGGAATATGCAAATTATCCTCGCAAGACTCCTTCCCTGGCTTTCAGAAGTCTTCCTTCCGGCTGTAACGGCCAAAACCCGGTTCTCCTTGAGCTCGCGGTGACTCTTCACTTATCCCAGAAGGCACTGGGAATATGCAAATTATCCTCGCAAGACTCCTTCCCTGGCTTTCAGAAGTCTTCCTTCCGGCTGTAACGGCCAAAACCCGGTTCTCCTTGAGCTCGCGGTGACTCTTCACTTATCCCAGAAGGCACTGGGAATATGCAAATTATCCTCGCAAGACTCCTTCCCTCCCTATGCCGGATCTGACGGGCTCCTGAGCCGGAAGCGCTTCCCTCACGTGACTCTCCGTCGGCTTCCTTCACGCTGTCACTCACACTTTGATCTGCCCTGCTCAAAGCAGATCCATGTATTGTAGTGCATATGCGTAAGAGATCTTTAACCCATTAACGATCTGGTGGCTATCATGATAGCACAGGGTCATGTGATGACTCCTGTAGCTCACATGACTCAGGTCCTGTAAGAAAAAGCCAAATACTGGCTGTTACAAGAGATGATAATTTCTCCCAGTCTAAATTGTGCTGCTCTGATTGGGATAAATAAATGAGTGATCAGACAGCTGATCCTAATAGCCCCCTAGGGGTACTAGTCAAATTTAAAAAAAAATGTAAGAAAAAGTTTTGAAAAAGTAAAAAAAAAAGGAAAAACACCTAAAAGTTTAAATCATCCCTCTTTTGCCCCACTGAAAAATAAAGGGTTAAAAAAAAAATATTCACACATTTGGTATCGCTGTCTTCAGCCCGATCTATCAAAATATAAAATCATTTGTTCTGATTTTTAAACGGCGTAGCAGCAAAAAAATTCCAAATGCCAAAATTACGCTTTTTGGTTGCCACAAATCTTAAGCAAAATGCAATAACAGGCAATGAACACATAGCATCTGCGCAAAAATGATACTGTTAAAAACGTCAGCTCGAGATACTAAAAAAAGCCATCACTGAGCCATAGATTTAAAAAAATGAGAACGCTATGGGTCTCAGAAAATGGCGCAAAACGTCTGTCACTTTTTTCGGACAAACTTCTGATTATTTTTTTAACCCCTTAGATTAAAGTAAACCTATTCATGTTTGGTGTCTACAAACTTGCAGTAACCTCAGGCATCACAGCAGCACATCAGGTTTACCATATAGTGAACACAGTGAATAAAATGTCTCAAAAACAATAGAGCAATCACACTTTTTTTTGCAATTTCTCCACATTTGGATTTTTTTTGCCATTTTACAGTACACTGCATGGTAAAACTCAGTTTCATTTAAAATTACAGCTCATTCTGCAAAAAATTAGCCCTCACATGACCATATTGACTGAAAAATAAAAAAGTTACGTCTGTCAGAAGAATGGCAAACCCCCCACAAATACCGAAAAGTGTAAAGTCGGCCGGTCGTGAAGGGGTTAATCTTTCCTCGCGCCTGCACATTACAGTACTTTCATCAGCAGGGCAGATGAATGCGCCTGCGCAGGACCGCAATGTCGGCTCGTGTGGATGACGTAGACACATCATCCACACTGTACTGGGAAGAAGGAGGCCGAAGATCGCAGCAGAGAGGATGCGTCAGACCTGAAAGAGGAGGCACCGCACTGGAGAGCTGCGACACCCATTGGACTGGACCCACCCTAGGTGAGTATTATAAAAGTACTTTTTCCGTTTTACAGAGCGGCCTAGGCTCTTATATACAGTATTTTGGAATGCTGTATATAAGAACTCAGTGGTATTGGACACAGCTTGTAGTCCCCAAATCTGGTGACAGATTCCCATTAAAAAATCGGAAGGAACACAAACTTACACAATAAATCACCAACATATTTGTGCTTCTAAGGGCGTGATTTATTACGCCCAGTATCCATGCAAGAAAATCTACATAGGAATGACCACAAGGGACTTAACCTCTTACAGACATTGGACGTACTGGGTACATCGTAGATAATGGCGGTGTAATCATCGTCGGCTGCTGCTGCAGTAAACCGGCACCGATTTCCGCACATATATGCTGATCTGAACAGCAGACATGTGTAGCTTACAAGCAAGGGTGGATCCACGATTCATCCATGCCTTTTAATCTTTTAGACTGCGCTGTCAATTACTGACAGCGCAATGTAAATGGCCATGGCAGGGAAATTTCCTTTCCTCTACGCTATCGGAGTCCCCGTGACGCGATCACGGGAAACCGATGGTTGCCATGGTAGCACAGGGTTATGTCATAACTCATGTCGCTATCATGACTCACATCCTGTTACAGCCGGCTGGTTGTAACAGGACAGCAGCATTTCAGCTGATCAGAGCTCTGCCGCTCTGATCAGCAGAAATGAACAAGCGATCAGACAGCTAATCCTTACCCCTAGGGGGACTATTAAAATAAAAAAAGTTTAAAAAAAAGTTTTAAAGAATTAAAAAAAACAACTAAAAATTTAAATCACTCCCCATTCGCCCCACTAAAAATCAAAGGGTTAAAAAAATAATAAATATACACTCATTTGGTATCACAGAGTTCAGAAATGCCCAGTCTATCAAAATCTAAAATGAATTAATATAATCGGTAGACGGCGTAGCCGTACAAAAAAAATTCCAACCGGCAAAGTTAAGTTTTTTCGTCTTCGCAAATTTTGAGCAAGATGCAATACCAGGGAGTCAAAACGTAGCATCTGCGCAGAAATCGTTCAGCTAAAAATGCAAACAAATAAGCCATCAGTGAGCCCCATATCCCAAAAAATGAGAACACTACAAGTTGCAGAAAATGGCGCTGAAAGTGCTCCAATTTTTTGGACAAACCTTTTTTTAACCCCTTAGATAAAAGTAAACCTAAACATGTTTAGTATCAACGAACTCATACCAACCTGAAGTATCACACCCACCCATCAGTTTTACCATAAAGTGAACACGGTGAATAAAGTACCCCATAAACCATTGTCCAATCACACTTTTTTGTAATTTTTCCGCACGTGGAAATTTTTTGCTGTTTTCCAGTACCATATATGGTAAAACTCATGGTTTCACTTAAAAGACCAATACGTCCCGCAAAAAATAAGCCCTCTTATGGCAAGATTGACGGGAAAAATAAAAAAGTTACGACTCTCGGAAAAAGGGGAGCAAAAAACAAAAACGGAAAAATCGTCCAGGGGTTAGGGGGTTAAAGGTGTGAGTCCGTGAGCACATCAGGGACATTGAGAAAACAAAGACTCTGCATGAGACGGAACACCTAAAATCCCTACCAAAACATTTCCAATTGTACCATAAATCTGACTCAAGCAAATTAATTATAAAGGCCATAGATCAGAGGTTAGAGGTGGTAACCTATTTAAGGCCCTTGCGCAACTTGAGTCACTTTATTTATAGATTGGACACAAGGACTCCTATTGGGCTCAATGAGAGCTTTGGCTGCTTTCTTTAATTGGGTATTTTTATGTGGTGTGAGAATGGGACTGTTTGTGTTAAAATTTTTTTTAATAGTTTTTTTATCCATAATTTAGAGGTCTGTGTATGCTAAAACCATACCTGTGGTGGTCTGCAAATTTTGAGGTACTTCACGCGACCCGCTCAGTGACTTAGATGTTGATTTTGATTGGGTCTTTTCCCTGAATGAAGTGCCTATGAGAAAATAAGAAAAAAGATTATCTAAGAAAAGTGGAGAAAAACATTGTACAACAATTTAATTATAGTTTGGATACAACTAATATTTAATACATTTACTCAATAATTTAGTTTCTTGCATTTCTTGATTTTGCTTGCCTTATGGCATGTCATTTTTAATTTTGAATATCATATTTCTGTTTACACAACTACATAAACACCATGCACTTTTTTGTTTGTCTATTGATTAGTGATGGACAGACCCGGACTGTAAAATTTAGGATCCGAGCGATTTTAAAAATACCCGAGTACCGGACCCGGGCCTGGAGTTCTCAGGGAACTCCGGATAATGATCCGGAACCTTTGGAAATAAAAAATAAATAAAGGAAAATTAAATAAAATAAGATTAAAGCAGGCGCGTTATAGCAATAGCAGCCCACAGCCACCCAGGATTGTCACATCCATTATATGTGACAATCCTGGCACTTTACCCGGCTCTTCCCGATTGCACTGGTGCGGTGGCAATCAGGCTAATAAGGGGTTAATAACAGCTCACAGCTGCCACTAAGCTCTAGATTAGTAATGGCAGGGTCTATGAAAACCCTACCCCCATTACTAATCTGGAAGTGAAAAGAAATAAACACAAACACAAAATAAGATAAAAACAATACCCTATTTCACTCCTTTATTAACCCCAAAAACACGCAGGTCTGTGGTAATCCACACGAGGGCCCATGACTATTCCAATTTCCTTTCTACACCGCCATCGGAGGCCCCGTAACGCGATTATGGGAAGCCGATGGTTGCCATGGTAGCACAGGGTTATGTGATGACTCCTGTCGCTATCATGACTCACATCCTGTTACAGCCGGCTGGCTTTAACAGGACAGCAGCATTTCAGCTGATCAGAGCTCTGCCGCTCTGATCAGCAGAAATGAACAAGCGATCAGACGGCTAATCCTTACCCCTAGAGAGACTATTAAAATAAAAATAAGTAAAAAAAAAAGTTTTATAGAATTAAAAAAACTACTAAAAGTTTAAATCATTCTCCATTCGCCCCACTAAAAATCAAAGGGTTAAAAAAATATACACTCATTTGGTATCGCAGAGTTCAGAAATGCCCAGTCTATCAAAATATAAAATTAATCAATTAGATCGGTAGATGGCGTAGCCGTAAAAAAAAATCCAACTGGCAAAGTTACGTTTTTTGGTCTTCGCAAATTTTCAGCAAAATGCAATACCAGGGAGTCAAAACGTAGCATCTGCGCAAAAATGGTACAGCTAAAAATGCAAACAAAAAAGCCATCAGTGAGCCCCATATCCCGAAAAATGAGAACACTACAAGTTGCAGAAAATGCCGCAGAAAGTGCTCCAATTTTTTGGACAAACCTTTTTTTAACCCCTTATATAAAAGTAAACCTAGCTTCCGGTTCCGGCGCTGTGATGTGAGGACGCGGGAGACAGAGCTCCGCACATTCCTCAGCCCCACACACCGACTACAGGAGCCCCACGGCCGGGGGAGGAGGCGGAGAAGGCGAGGCGAGGAGCGGGAGGTGACCGTGCATGGAGCATTACCTCCTCCGGAGCGGTGGCAGACAGCTGGAGCAGGGTGCTGCAGAGAAAGCAGTGCACATGGAGTGCAAAATGGCGGCCGCGGGCCGCGGCGGTGTGCAGGGAGGTGAGCGGGGACGGATGGAGGAGGAGGAGGGGGAGCAGCTGAGAGAGCAGCAAAAAGCTCGGCAACACGTGTAACAGGCAGCCGAGCAGCACGAACAGCAGACAGCCCAGCAACTCCAACAGCAGACAGCCCAGCAACTCCAGCAGCAGACAGCCCAGCAACTCCAGCAGCAGACAGCCCAGCAGCACCAGCAGCAGACAGCCCAGCAGCACCAGCAGCAGACAGCCCAGCAGCACCAGCAGCAGACAGCCCAGCAGCACCAGCAGCAGACAGCCCAGCAGCACCAGCAGCAGACACCCCAGCAGCAGATAGCCCAGCAGCACCAGCAGCAGACAGCCCAGCAGCAGACAGCCCAGCAGCAGACAGCCCAGCAGCACGAGCAGTTCCCAGGCCTGCAAATTGATTATGACCGTCTGGCTGGAGCAGTGGCAGTGCACCTGGCAGACAAGATCAAAGACTCTCTAGAGGCTATGGTGGGGGCAGTGCTAGCACCCTTAAAGGAACAGATCGCACAGCAGGGAGCCAGGATGTCAGAGATGGAGCAAAGAATCTCTGACACAGAGGACGAGGTGGCAGCATTAAAGGGGCAGCTGCAGGAGATGGTGGAGGGATCCCAGGCCATGAGAGACAAACTAGAGGATCTGGAAAACCGCTCCAGAAGAAGCAATTTAAGGCTGGTGGGCTTGCCGGAATCTATAAGTATGCGGCAATTGGACAACATATGTGAAGCAGAGCTCCCCAAGGCGCTAGGTTTAACGCACAAATGCAGGGTGGAAAGAGCGCACAGAGTGGGCCCTGTAAGAGAGCGTCCAGGCACAGGAGGAACAAATGGGAAGGAAGACAGCACGGGAGTGACAAGACCGCGCCAAGTGATAATAAAATACTTGGAATACAAAGACAAAGAAGAGATACTGCGAGCGTTTAGAGGAAGGAGGACCCCACTGTCTCTACAAGGGCATAAGGTGCTGATCTTCGGTGACTACTCGGCGGAGGTTACACGCAAAAGGAAAGCCTTTAGTAAGATTTGTACCGCGCTGTATCGTAAAGGCATAAAATTCCAACTGCTGTATCCTGCAATACTGAGAGTAACAAGATGTGATGGATCCCTTTTTGCGACGAAAGACTTGGGTGAGGCGGAGAGATGGATGGAGAAGATGGAGAATAGAAACCAGACGGAGGACTTCCTGGAGAGGCAACATACTCGGCAAGGAAAAGAGGAGGAGAGCCGGGCATTGGGCCGGAACGACTGGATGGAGGGGAAGGAGATACATGCAGGAAGTCCAAAAGCAAGGAGGTCGCCGTCACGTTGGCCTGGAGGCCAGAAGAGGGGAGCGCCATGAGAGAGGCTGCAGGGAGAAGAATCGATATTTTTGAACTGAACTGAGGGGCCCAAGAGAGAGGGGACTGACGGAATGCAGGGGATGAGAAACATCTACTGTCTATTATTGCATCTTTACTTTCTGCTTCCGCTTCCTACTTCCTCTTCTGCCTCCCCTTCCGCTTCCTGCTTCCCCTTTCACTACCTCTTTCGCTTCCTACTTCCACCTCATACTGCCTCTTCCACTTCTCTTGCACTTCCTTTACCATCCCATCTACCTCTTCCTACTTCTTTTTCCACTTCCTCTTCTAATTCCTACTTCCTCTTCCACTTCCTACTTCCTCTTCCACCTCCTACTTCCACTTCCTCTTCCACTTCCAACTTACTTCCACTTCCTCTTCCACTTCCTACTTTCACCTCCTGTCCCACTTCCTCTTTCACTTCTTACTTCCTTTTCCACTTCTACTACCTCTTTTACTTCCTTTTCCACTTCCTACTTCCTCTTTCATTTCCTCTTCCACTTCCTATTTCCTCTTCCACTTCCTTTTCCACATCCTACTTCCACTTCCTCTTCCTACATACTCTTCCACTTCCTTTTCCACTTCCTACTTCCTCTTCCACTTCCTATTTCCTTTTCCACTTCCTCTTCCACTTCCTACTTCCTCTTCCACTTCCTTTTCAACTTCATACTTCCTCTTCCACTTCCTTTTCCACTTCCTACCTCCTCTTCCACTTCCTTTTCCACTTCCTACTTCCTCTTCCACTTCCTACTTCCTTTTCCACTTCCTACTTCTTTTTCCACTTCCTTTTCCACTTCCTACTTCCTCTTCCACTTCCTTTTCCACTTCTTACTTCCTCTTCCTTTTTTTCCCCCCTCTTGTAGGCTTTTCCTTTCTTTTCTCTTCAGTTCCCCTCGCCTTTTCAATCTATATGGACCAAGGTGCCCTGCCCCATGGGGGGTGTAGGGGGAGCCTAACATCTATGGGGGACCGGGTTTCTCTCTTTTTAGTATCTACTGATAAATCGCTCTTCTGGTAGCCAGGTTACTTATGCTGATGGGAGGTGAAGTGAAATTGAGACCAGAGGCAACAAATAATAGGTATGGGCAATGAGGGAGGGGTCATTGTATGCTGGCACGGTTATTGACCAGGAAGGCCTTGCTCTGGTGTGTTAGATAACAGAACAATGGGGGACAGGCCATATGTAAATGTTAATTAGGGGGCTGAGAGGGGATTGCGGAGCCAGGAGCATCACAGAAAAAATGGAAGTGACGAGACGATTGATTGTAAAGGGGGGGACAGTTGAGGGGTTGTTAGTTGACCATAGATTTAGGTTGAATACTTGGGTTCATGTAAAGCAACGCTATAAGAACACCGAAAGAAAACTGAGGGCAGTTGGGGGGTAGCCAACAGGTTTATAGTTAATGCCAAGAAGAGGACACAAGGTTGCGCCCAGGCAATACATAGTTGTCAGTACGCAGCGGAGTTAAGGCAGGGAAAAGACCAGGGAAAGACGCCAAGACACACACAAGTGAGAACATATAGCGACACAAATGTCCCGAGATGTTGGGATAATGGTTAAATTAGTCACTTGGAACGTAAAAGGTTTGAAGTCTCCACATAAGCGCATGATGATATTACGACACCTTAAAAGACTGAAGGTAGATATCGCACTACTGCAGGAGACCCACCTGCAAAAAGGGGATTTTTTTCGTATGCAAAAATTATGCGTGGGGGCGGTAGTCGGGTCAGGATCCCAGGGAAGGAAGGCAGGGGTAATGATCTTAATAAACAAACACTTTACTCACGAAATAGTGTCCCAAGACAGTGATGATGGTGGGAGGTACATACATATCAAATTAACTAGCCCGCAGGGAGAGTTTAGTATACACAATATATACGCCCCTAATACCGAACAAAAAGCCTTCTTTGACTTTATCACCAACAAATTGGGAGTGGATGTAGACCCAAATAAGATAGTGGGGGGAGATTTTAATGCAGTAGTTTCGATAAAAGGAGGATAGGAGGTGTGGAGACACGGGGCTCAGTGGGTGCTCTCGTCCACTAAAACCCGCCGCCTTTAGAAAGACAGCGTGGCTCAGGGCTCATCCCAACTGAACGCCGGCCTCCTTAACCGTGGGCGTAACACTACTCAGACAACACAGGGTGAGGGAACCACAATAATTAGACTTTATTGGATCCCCAAACAATTAACGGCACATATCACATAACCAGCAAAACACACAAATGTAACAGACAACAGAGTCTCACCCTTCCGCTGGCTCACCAGGGATTTAGAATGTCCATGCCTCACAGGTTCCAAGCTGTCTGAGGTCTGCAAAGTCTGTAACAGGTGACTGAACTGTCCCAACCTGAGTGTCCTCCTTAGGTAGTCCTGGTTTGATGTTAAAATCCTGGCAGCCGGAGTCGAAATCCCTAGGCTGTGGATATGGTCTCCAACCGGGTCCGGAGTCCCTAGATTGAAGCCATAAGATATCCTGATCCTCTAGTCAGCTCCAAAGAGCTTAGACTGGATCCATCAGCATCCATCAACAACCCCTGGTGGCTTAAAGAAGTCCTTTTTATAGCCACAACCTTCCACTTGGATACACTGCGTCCTCATCGATTGGTTGGACAAGATTGCTTCTCCCATTGGAGGAATTTCAAGCTGCATGGACAATGTTCATTTAAATGATGTTCATAGAAAGACTGAGGGTGTACATGTAAACTGGGAGTCACCGACTAGACAATGGCTACTAAGATAATTACATTATCAATACACAACTACAATACAATGGTTACTGGAAATGTCTGGAGAACAATACGTCTAGCTTTCAGTGGCCAACACAATTACATTGAGTCAACAAGAGTCTTGTAAAAACAATGAGGGACTTCTCCCCCATCTATAGACAATCTATCATGCTGTCTGGCTGGATTTTAAGAAACTTTAACCCATGAGAGTCCATGTCGTCACATTCCTCCCCCTTCTTAATATTAGCCAGACATGATAGGCTTCCGATCATCCTTCTCCTCTTGACGGCATTGTCCTTTTTAATGGTGAGGTCAGCAACAGAGGCTTGCATCTATACACCTCCCCCTGATTACCTCCCCCAAGTTGAGCAGCCATATTGTGGGGTCCATGAGTTGGGCCTGCACAAATCTCCCACTATCAATCCTCCCCCAGTCAAAAGCCACAGTGTGGTTAGGCTTACTCACGGTTCTTGGCTCAGAAGTCGATGATGGAGACCGGGAATGCAAACCATCCCTGGAAAAGATGTTAGAAAGATCCACATCAGGGTCCTGCTTGGCTTGGAGGTGGGTGATGGCTTCTTCAAACTGACTGGATAGTCCTTGTACTAGGTCATTCTCCAAAATGACTGGTGTGAGGAGGTAATTCACAAGCCCCACTTTCACTTCCCTTTGAGTGGTATCCGAAACAGGCTTGGTGGGGCCATCTATGAACCCCACTTCAACTTCCTCCTGGCTAGTCCCCGAAACAACAGGTGTGTGGACGGTGTCCATAAGCTCCACATCAGCCTTGCTCTGGTCAGTCTCCACAATGTCAGGAATGGGGAGGCTGTTCACAATCCCCACATCGATCACTTCCTGGATGGTCCCCAAAATACCAGGTGTGGGGAGGCTATCCACAAGCTCCACCTCGACCTCTCCCTGGTCGGTTTTTAGGTCCAACTGCACACATGCCAGAGGGACGTCTGAGCGCTGGCCCTCAGCCAGGGAGATGGGTAATTGGGAATCTGGTACAGGGTCTTCTGGAGAAACAATAACTGGGCTTACCAGAGTGATGGAAGATCCAATGTCTCGAAGTCCCTGAGCCTGTATATCACCGACCTTGACCGTCTGGATGTGGGGATGGAGGTTGGCTGGTGTACGGTGTCCGGCCTGCCGTAGGGTGTGGACTGGATAAACCACTTCCTCAACTATTGGTGTTTCTTGGGAGTAGCATTCCTCAGGTCTCGTTAGTTCATCTCGGCATATGTTGACTGGTTGGAGTGGCAGACGGGCTCCAAGCATGCGGCCTTGGTTTTGGAGACAATCTTTATCTAGATGTCCATTGCGCCCACATGTATAACAGCGCCATAGATTGGGCGAGTCACAGGCCCTGTTTGTAGTCCTTTGTTTTGGCGCAGCTTCTGCTGGGTAGCGGGACCATCCTTCTCGACCGGCTGGTGTTAGCAGTACTGCAGCTGGAATCCCATAAACATATTCCAGAACATAAGCCCTCTCTTCTCTTGAGGATCTAGGCCCCAATGCATCCAACAACGCTGTGGCTTGGGCCATTTTGGACAAAGTTGATTCCCAATTGTCACTAGATCCATGATGTGGCACATAGTCTACATCCTCTGGGTCAATATCGGCGGGATCCTCATCGTCCTCTGAATCATTCTGGGCATCCCAACGCTCCAGCAGACAATCTCTCGCCTCCGGCACAGATCCTGCAACATCCATTTACTGCAGCGGTCGTAACTCCTCTCTTGTCCTTGTCCCATGGCTGAGCTGGTGGGGTTGGACATGGCAGCGTCCGAAACCTGAATGCCTCCCCTATGGCCTGCTGGGTATGCTTATGTGCCTCCCTGGTTGTTGAGCCCTGGACGGTGTCCGAAAACACCAGTCCACTGCAGCTCCCCTGGGTAAACCAGGCTGAGTAGTATCCCACCGCTGCCACCAATTGTGGAGACACGGGGCTCAGTGGGTGCTCTCGTCCACTAAAACCCGCCGCCTTTAGAAAGACAGCGTGGCTCAGGGCTCATCCCAACTGAACGCCGGCCTCCTTAACCGTGCGCGTAACACTACTCAGACAACACAGGGTGAGGGAACCACAATAATTAGACTTTATTGGATCCCCAAACAATTAACGGCACATATCACATAACCAGCAAAACACACAAATGTAACAGGCAACAGAGTCTCACCCTTCCGCTGGCTCACCAGGGATTTAGAATGTCCATGCCTCACAGGTTCCAAGCTGTCTGAGGTCTGCAAAGTCTGTAACAGGTGACTGAACTGTCCCAACCTGAGTGTCCTCCTTAGGTAGTCCTGGTTTGATGTTAAAATCCTGGCAGCCGGAGTCGAAATCCCTAGGCTGTGGATATGGTCTCCAACCGGGTCCGGAGTCCCTAGATTGAAGCCATAAGATATCCTGATCCTCTAGTCAGCTCCAAAGAGCTTAGACTGGATCCATCAGCATCCATCAACAACCCCTGGTGGCTTAAAGAAGTCCTTTTTATAGCCACAACCTTCCACTTGGATACACTGCGTCCTCATCGATTGGTTGGACAAGATTGCTTTTCCCATTGGAGGAATATCAAGCTGCATGGACAATGTTCATTTAAATGATGTGCATAGAAAGACTGAGGGTGTACATGTAAACTGGGAGTCACCGACTAGACAATGGCTACTAAGATAATTACATTATCAATACACAACTACAATACAATGGTTACTGGAAATGTCTGGAGAACAATACGTCTAGCTTTCAGTGGCCAACACAATTACATTGAGTCAACAAGAGTCTTGTAAAAACAATGAGGGACTTCTCCCCCATCTATAGACAATCTATCATGCTGTCTGGCTGGATTTTAAGAAACTTTAACCCATGAGAGTCCATGTCGTCACATTCCTCCCCCTTCTTAATATTAGCCAGACATGATAGGCTTCCGATCATCCTTCTCCTCTTGACGGCATTGTCCTTTTTAATGGTGAGGTCAGCAACAGAGGCTTGCATCTATACACCTCCCCCTGATTACCTCCCCCAAGTTGAGCAGCCATATTGTGGGGTCCATGAGTTGGGCCTGCACAAATCTCCCACTATCAATCCTCCCCCAGTCAAAAGCCACAGTGTGGTTAGGCTTACTCACGGTTCTTGGCTCAGAAGTCGATGATGGAGACCGGGAATGCAAACCATCCCTGGAAAAGATGTTAGAAAGATCCACATCAGGGTCCTGCTTGGCTTGGAGGTGGGTGATGGCTTCTTCAAACTGACTGGATAGTCCTTGTACTAGGTCATTCTCCAAAATGACTGGTGTGAGGAGGTAATTCACAAGCCCCACTTTCACTTCCCTTTGAGTGGTATCCGAAACAGGCTTGGTGGGGCCATCTATGAACCCCACTTCAACTTCCTCCTGGCTAGTCCCCGAAACAACAGGTGTGTGGACGGTGTCCATAAGCTCCACATCAGCCTTGCTCTGGTCAGTCTCCACAATGTCAGGAATGGGGAGGCTGTTCACAATCCCCACATCGATCACTTCCTGGATGGTCCCCAAAATACCAGGTGTGGGGAGGCTATCCACAAGCTCCACCTCGACCTCTCCCTGGTCGGTTTTTAGGTCCAACTGCACACATGCCAGAGGGACGTCTGAGCGCTGGCCCTCAGCCAGGGAGATGGGTAATTGGGAATCTGGTACAGGGTCTTCTGGAGAAACAATAACTGGGCTTACCAGAGTGATGGAAGATCCAATGTCTCGAAGTCCCTGAGCCTGTATATCACCGACCTTGACCGTCTGGATGTGGGGATGGAGGTTGGCTGGTGTACGGTGTCCGGCCTGCCGTAGGGTGTGGACTGGATAAACCACTTCCTCAACTATTGGTGTTTCTTGGGAGTAGCATTCCTCAGGTCTCGTTAGTTCATCTCGGCATATGTTGACTGGTTGGAGTGGCAGACGGGCTCCAAGCATGCGGCCTTGGTTTTGGAGACAATCTTTATCTAGATGTCCATTGCGCCCACATGTATAACAGCGCCATAGATTGGGCGAGTCACAGGCCCTGTTTGTAGTCCTTTGTTTTGGCGCAGCTTCTGCTGGGTAGCGGGACCATCCTTCTCGACCGGCTGGTGTTAGCAGTACTGCAGCTGGAATCCCATAAACATATTCCAGAACATAAGCCCTCTCTTCTCTTGAGGATCTAGGCCCCAATGCATCCAACAACGCTGTGGCTTGGGCCATTTTGGACAAAGTTGATTCCCAATTGTCACTAGATCCATGATGTGGCACATAGTCTACATCCTCTGGGTCAATATCGGCGGGATCCTCATCGTCCTCTGAATCATTCTGGGCATCCCAACGCTCCAGCAGACAATCTCTCGCCTCCGGCACAGATCCTGCAACATCCATTTACTGCAGCGGTCGTAACTCCTCTCTTGTCCTTGTCCCATGGCTGAGCTGGTGGGGTTGGACATGGCAGCGTCCGAAACCTGAATGCCTCCCCTATGGCCTGCTGGGTATGCTTATGTGCCTCCCTGGTTGTTGAGCCCTGGACGGTGTCCGAAAACACCAGTCCACTGCAGCTCCCCTGGGTAAACCAGGCTGAGTAGTATCCCACCGCTGCCACCAATTGTGGAGACACGGGGCTCAGTGGGTGCTCTCGTCCACTAAAACCCGCCGCCTTTAGAAAGACAGCGTGGCTCAGGGCTCATCCCAACTGAACGCCGGCCTCCTTAACCGTGCGCGTAACACTACTCAGACAACACAGGGTGAGGGAACCACAATAATTAGACTTTATTGGATCCCCAAACAATTAACGGCACATATCACATAACCAGCAAAACACACAAATGTAACAGGCAACAGAGTCTCACCCTTCCGCTGGCTCACCAGGGATTTAGAATGTCCATGCCTCACAGGTTCCAAGCTGTCTGAGGTCTGCAAAGTCTGTAACAGGTGACTGAACTGTTCCAACCTGAGTGTCCTCCTTAGGTAGTCCTGGTTCGATGTTAAAATCCTGGCAGCCGGAGTCGAAATCCCTAGGCTGTCGATATGGTCTCCAACCGGGTCCGGAGTCCCTAGATTGAAGCCATAAGATATCCTGATCCTCTAGTCAGCTCCAAAGAGCTTAGACTGGATCCATCAGCATCCATCAACAACCCCTGGTGGCTTAAAGAAGTCCTTTTTATAGCCACAACCTTCCACTTGGATACACTGCGTCCTCATCGATTGGTTGGACAAGATTGCTTCTCCCATTGGAGGAATTTCAAGCTGCATGGACAATGTTCATTTAAATGATGTGCATAGAAAGACTGAGGGTGTACATGTAAACTGGGAGTCACCGACTAGACAATGGCTACTAAGATAATTACATTATCAATACACAACTACAATACAATGGTTACTGGAAATGTCTGGAGAACAATACGTCTAGCTTTCAGTGGCCAACACAATTACATTGAGTCAACAAGAGTCTTGTAAAAACAATGAGGGACTTCTCCCCCATCTATAGACAATCTATCATGCTGTCTGGCTGGATTTTAAGAAACTTTAACCCATGAGAGTCCATGTCGTCACATTCCTCCCCCTTCTTAATATTAGCCAGACATGATAGGCTTCCGATCATCCTTCTCCTCTTGACGGCATTGTCCTTTTTAATGGTGAGGTCAGCAACAGAGGCTTGCATCTATACACCTCCCCCTGATTACCTCCCCCAAGTTGAGCAGCCATATTGTGGGGTCCATGAGTTGGGCCTGCACAAATCTCCCACTATCAATCCTCCCCCAGTCAAAAGCCACAGTGTGGTTAGGCTTACTCACGGTTCTTGGCTCAGAAGTCGATGATGGAGACCGGGAATGCAAACCATCCCTGGAAAAGATGTTAGAAAGATCCACATCAGGGTCCTGCTTGGCTTGGAGGTGGGTGATGGCTTCTTCAAACTGACTGGATAGTCCTTGTACTAGGTCATTCTCCAAAATGACTGGTGTGAGGAGGTAATTCACAAGCCCCACTTTCACTTCCCTTTGAGTGGTATCCGAAACAGGCTTGGTGGGGCCATCTATGAACCCCACTTCAACTTCCTCCTGGCTAGTCCCCGAAACAACAGGTGTGTGGACGGTGTCCATAAGCTCCACATCAGCCTTGCTCTGGTCAGTCTCCACAATGTCAGGAATGGGGAGGCTGTTCACAATCCCCACATCGATCACTTCCTGGATGGTCCCCAAAATACCAGGTGTGGGGAGGCTATCCACAAGCTCCACCTCGACCTCTCCCTGGTCGGTTTTTAGGTCCAACTGCACACATGCCAGAGGGACGTCTGAGCGCTGGCCCTCAGCCAGGGAGATGGGTAATTGGGAATCTGGTACAGGGTCTTCTGGAGAAACAATAACTGGGCTTACCAGAGTGATGGAAGATCCAATGTCTCGAAGTCCCTGAGCCTGTATATCACCGACCTTGACCGTCTGGATGTGGGGATGGAGGTTGGCTGGTGTACGGTGTCCGGCCTGCCGTAGGGTGTGGACTGGATAAACCACTTCCTCAACTATTGGTGTTTCTTGGGAGTAGCATTCCTCAGGTCTCGTTAGTTCATCTCGGCATATGTTGACTGGTTGGAGTGGCAGACGGGCTCCAAGCATGCGGCCTTGGTTTTGGAGACAATCTTTATCTAGATGTCCATTGCGCCCACATGTATAACAGCGCCATAGATTGGGCGAGTCACAGGCCCTGTTTGTAGTCCTTTGTTTTGGCGCAGCTTCTGCTGGGTAGCGGGACCATCCTTCTCGACCGGCTGGTGTTAGCAGTACTGCAGCTGGAATCCCATAAACATATTCCAGAACATAAGCCCTCTCTTCTCTTGAGGATCTAGGCCCCAATGCATCCAACAACGCTGTGGCTTGGGCCATTTTGGACAAAGTTGATTCCCAATTGTCACTAGATCCATGATGTGGCACATAGTCTACATCCTCTGGGTCAATATCGGCGGGATCCTCATCGTCCTCTGAATCATTCTGGGCATCCCAACGCTCCAGCAGACAATCTCTCGCCTCCGGCACAGATCCTGCAACATCCATTTACTGCAGCGGTCGTAACTCCTCTCTTGTCCTTGTCCCATGGCTGAGCTGGTGGGGTTGGACATGGCAGCGTCCGAAACCTGAATGCCTCCCCTATGGCCTGCTGGGTATGCTTATGTGCCTCCCTGGTTGTTGAGCCCTGGACGGTGTCCAAAAACACCAGTCCACTGCAGCTCCCCTGGGTAAACCAGGCTGAGTAGTATCCCACCGCTGCCACCAATTGTGGAGACACGGGGCTCAGTGGGTGCTCTCGTCCACTAAAACCCGCCGCCTTTAGAAAGACAGCGTGGCTCAGGGCTCATCCCAACTGAACGCCGGCCTCCTTAACCGTGCGCGTAACACTACTCAGACAACACAGGGTGAGGGAACCACAATAATTAGACTTTATTGGATCCCCAAACAATTAACGGCACATATCACATAACCAGCAAAACACACAAATGTAACAGGCAACAGAGTCTCACCCTTCCGCTGGCTCACCAGGGATTTAGAATGTCCATGCCTCACATGTTCCAAGCTGTCTGAGGTCTGCAAAGTCTGTAACAGGTGAGTGAACTGTCCCAACCTGAGTGTCCTCCTTAGGTAGTCCTGGTTTGATGTTAAAATCCTGGCAGCCGGAGTCGAAATCCCTAGGCTGTGGATATGGTCTCCAACCGGGTCCGGAGTCCCTAGATTGAAGCCATAAGATATCCTGATCCTCTAGTCAGCTCCAAAGAGCTTAGACTGGATCCATCAGCATCCATCAACAACCCCTGGTGGCTTAAAGAAGTCCTTTTTATAGCCACAACCTTCCACTTGGATACACTGCGTCCTCATCGATTGGTTGGACAAGATTGCTTCTCCCATTGGAGGAATATCAAGCTGCATGGACAATGTTCATTTAAATGATGTGCATAGAAAGACTGAGGGTGTACATGTAAACTGGGAGTCACCGACTAGACAATGGCTACTAAGATAATTACATTATCAATACACAACTACAATACAATGGTTACTGGAAATGTCTGGAGAACAATACGTCTAGCTTTCAGTGGCCAACACAATTACATTGAGTCAACAAGAGTCTTGTAAAAACAATGAGGGACTTCTCCCCCATCTATAGACAATCTATCATGCTGTCTGGCTGGATTTTAAGAAACTTTAACCCATGAGAGTCCATGTCGTCACATTCCTCCCCCTTCTTAATATTAGCCAGACATGATAGGCTTCCGATCATCCTTCTCCTCTTGACGGCATTGTCCTTTTTAATGGTGAGGTCAGCAACAGAGGCTTGCATCTATACACCTCCCCCTGATTACCTCCCCCAAGTTGAGCAGCCATATTGTGGGGTCCATGAGTTGGGCCTGCACAAATCTCCCACTATCAATCCTCCCCCAGTCAAAAGCCACAGTGTGGTTAGGCTTACTCACGGTTCTTGGCTCAGAAGTCGATGATGGAGACCGGGAATGCAAACCATCCCTGGAAAAGATGTTAGAAAGATCCACATCAGGGTCCTGCTTGGCTTGGAGGTGGGTGATGGCTTCTTCAAACTGACTGGATAGTCCTTGTACTAGGTCATTCTCCAAAATGACTGGTGTGAGGAGGTAATTCACAAGCCCCACTTTCACTTCCCTTTGAGTGGTATCCGAAACAGGCTTGGTGGGGCCATCTATGAACCCCACTTCAACTTCCTCCTGGCTAGTCCCCGAAACAACAGGTGTGTGGACGGTGTCCATAAGCTCCACATCAGCCTTGCTCTGGTCAGTCTCCACAATGTCAGGAATGGGGAGGCTGTTCACAATCCCCACATCGATCACTTCCTGGATGGTCCCCAAAATACCAGGTGTGGGGAGGCTATCCACAAGCTCCACCTCGACCTCTCCCTGGTCGGTTTTTAGGTCCAACTGCACACATGCCAGAGGGACGTCTGAGCGCTGGCTCTCAGCCAGGGAGATGGGTAATTGGGAATCTGGTACAGGGTCTTCTGGAGAAACAATAACTGGGCTTACCAGAGTGATGGAAGATCCAATGTCTCGAAGTCCCTGAGCCTGTATATCACCGACCTTGACCGTCTGGATGTGGGGATGGAGGTTGGCTGGTGTACGGTGTCCGGCCTGCCGTAGGGTGTGGACTGGATAAACCACTTCCTCAACTATTGGTGTTTCTTGGGAGTAGCATTCCTAAGGTCTCGTTAGTTCATCTCGGCATATGTTGACTGGTTGGAGTGGGAGACGGGCTCCAAGCATGCGGCCTTGGTTTTGGAGACAATCTTTATCTAGATGTCCATTGCGCCCACATGTATAACAGCGCCATAGATTGGGCGAGTCACAGGCCCTGTTTGTAGTCCTTTGTTTTGGCGCAGCTTCTGCTGGGTAGCGGGACCATCCTTCTCGACCGGCTGGTGTTAGCAGTACTGCAGCTGGAATCCCATAAACATATTCCAGAACATAAGCCCTCTCTTCTCTTGAGGATCTAGGCCCCAATGCATCCAACAACGCTGTGGCTTGGGCCATTTTGGACAAAGTTGATTCCCAATTGTCACTAGATCCATGATGTGGCACATAGTCTACATCCTCTGGGTCAATATCGGCGGGATCCTCATCGTCCTCTGAATCATTCTGGGCATCCCAACGCTCCAGCAGACAATCTCTCGCCTCCGGCACAGATCCTGCAACATCCATTTACTGCAGCGGTCGTAACTCCTCTCTTGTCCTTGTCCCATGGCTGAGCTGGTGGGGTTGGACATGGCAGCGTCCGAAACCTGAATGCCTCCCCTATGGCCTGCTGGGTATGCTTATGTGCCTCCCTGGTTGTTGAGCCCTGGACGGTGTCCGAAAACACCAGTCCACTGCAGCTCCCCTGGGTAAACCAGGCTGAGTAGTATCCCACCGCTGCCACCAATTGTGGAGACACGGGGCTCAGTGGGTGCTCTCGTCCACTAAAACCCGCCGCCTTTAGAAAGACAGCGTGGCTCAGGGCTCATCCCAACTGAACGCCGGCCTCCTTAACCGTGCGCGTAACACTACTCAGACAACACAGGGTGAGGGAACCACAATAATTAGACTTTATTGGATCCCCAAACAATTAACGGCACATATCACATAACCAGCAAAACACACAAATGTAACAGGCAACAGAGTCTCACCCTTCCGCTAGCTCACCAGGGATTTAGAATGTCCATGCCTCACAGGTTCCAAGCTGTCTGAGGTCTGAAAAGTCTGTAACAGGTGACTGAACTGTCCCAACCTGAGTGTCCTCCTTAGGTAGTCCTGGTTTGATGTTAAAATCCTGGCAGCCGGAGTCGAAATCCCTAGGCTGTGGATATGGTCTCCAACCGGGTCCGGAGTCCCTAGATTGAAGCCATAAGATATCCTGATCCTCTAGTCAGCTCCAAAGAGCTTAGACTGGATCCATCAGCATCCATCAACAACCCCTGGTGGCTTAAAGAAGTCCTTTTTATAGCCACAACCTTCCACTTGGATACACTGCGTCCTCATCGATTGGTTGGACAAGATTGCTTCTCCCATTGGAGGAATTTCAAGCTGCATGGACAATGTTCATTTAAATGATGTGCATAGAAAGACTGAGGGTGTACATGTAAACTGGGAGTCACCGACTAGACAATGGCTACTAAGATAATTACATTATCAATACACAACTACAATACAATGGTTACTGGAAATGTCTGGAGAACAATACGTCTAGCTTTCAGTGGCCAACACAATTACATTGAGTCAACAAGAGTCTTGTAAAAACAATGAGGGACTTCTCCCCCATCTATAGACAATCTATCATGCTGTCTGGCTGGATTTTAAGAAACTTTAACCCATGAGAGTCCATGTCGTCACATTCCTCCCCCTTCTTAATATTAGCCAGACATGATAGGCTTCCGATCATCCTTCTCCTCTTGACGGCATTGTCCTTTTTAATGGTGAGGTCAGCAACAGAGGCTTGCATCTATACACCTCCCCCTGATTACCTCCCCCAAGTTGAGCAGCCATATTGTGGGGTCCATGAGTTGGGCCTGCACAAATCTCCCACTATCAATCCTCCCCCAGTCAAAAGCCACAGTGTGGTTAGGCTTACTCACGGTTCTTGGCTCAGAAGTCGATGATGGAGACCGGGAATGCAAACCATCCCTGGAAAAGATGTTAGAAAGATCCACATCAGGGTCCTGCTTGGCTTGGAGGTGGGTGATGGCTTCTTCAAACTGACTGGATAGTCCTTGTACTAGGTCATTCTCCAAAATGACTGGTGTGAGGAGGTAATTCACAAGCCCCACTTTCACTTCCCTTTGAGTGGTATCCGAAACAGGCTTGGTGGGGCCATCTATGAACCCCACTTCAACTTCCTCCTGGCTAGTCCCCGAAACAACAGGTGTGTGGACGGTGTCCATAAGCTCCACATCAGCCTTGCTCTGGTCAGTCTCCACAATGTCAGGAATGGGGAGGCTGTTCACAATCCCCACATCGATCACTTCCTGGATGGTCCCCAAAATACCAGGTGTGGGGAGGCTATCCACAAGCTCCACCTCGACCTCTCCCTGGTCGGTTTTTAGGTCCAACTGCACACATGCCAGAGGGACGTCTGAGCGCTGGCCCTCAGCCAGGGAGATGGGTAATTGGGAATCTGGTACAGGGTCTTCTGGAGAAACAATAACTGGGCTTACCAGAGTGATGGAAGATCCAATGTCTCGAAGTCCCTGAGCCTGTATATCACCGACCTTGACCGTCTGGATGTGGGGATGGAGGTTGGCTGGTGTACGGTGTCCGGCCTGCCGTAGGGTGTGGACTGGATAAACCACTTCCTCAACTATTGGTGTTTCTTGGGAGTAGCATTCCTCAGGTCTCGTTAGTTCATCTCGGCATATGTTGACTGGTTGGAGTGGCAGACGGGCTCCAAGCATGCGGCCTTGGTTTTGGAGACAATCTTTATCTAGATGTCCATTGCGCCCACATATATAACAGCGCCATAGATTGGGCGAGTCACAGGCCCTGTTTGTAGTCCTTTGTTTTGGCGCAGCTTCTGCTGGGTAGCGGGACCATCCTTCTCGACCGGCTGGTGTTAGCAGTACTGCAGCTGGAATCCCATAAACATATTCCAGAACATAAGCCCTCTCTTCTCTTGAGGATCTAGGCCCCAATGCATCCAACAACGCTGTGGCTTGGGCCATTTTGGACAAAGTTGATTCCCAATTGTCACTAGATCCATGATGTGGCACATAGTCTACATCCTCTGGGTCAATATCGGCGGGATCCTCATCGTCCTCTGAATCATTCTGGGCATCCCAACGCTCCAGCATACAATCTCTCGCCTCCGGCACAGATCCTGCAACATCCATTTACTGCAGCGGTCGTAACTCCTCTCTTGTCCTTGTCCCATGGCTGAGCTGGTGGGGTTGGACATGGCAGCGTCCGAAACCTGAATGCCTCCCCTATGGCCTGCTGGGTATGCTTATGTGCCTCCCTGGTTGTTGAGCCCTGGACGGTGTCCGAAAACACCAGTCCACTGCAGCTCCCCTGGGTAAACCAGGCTGAGTAGTATCCCACCGCTGCCACCAATTGTGGAGACACGGGGCTCAGTGGGTGCTCTCGTCCACTAAAACCCGCCGCCTTTAGAAAGACAGCGTGGCTCAGGGCTCATCCCAACTGAACGCCGGCCTCCTTAACCGTGCGCGTAACACTACTCAGACAACACAGGGTGAGGGAACCACAATAATTAGACTTTATTGGATCCCCAAACAATTAACGGCACATATCACATAACCAGCAAAACACACAAATGTAACAGGCAACAGAGTCTCACCCTTCCGCTGGCTCACCAGGGATTTAGAATGTCCATGCCTCACAGGTTCCAAGCTGTCTGAGGTCTGCAAAGTCTGTAACAGGTGACTGAACTGTCCCAACCTGAGTGTCCTCCTTAGGTAGTCCTGGTTTGATGTTAAAATCCTGGCAGCCGGAGTCGAAATCCCTAGGCTGTGGATATGGTCTCCAACCGGGTCCGGAGTCCCTAGATTGAAGCCATAAGATATCCTGATCCTCTAGTCAGCTCCAAAGAGCTTAGACTGGATCCATCAGCATCCATCAACAACCCCTGGTGGCTTAAAGAAGTCCTTTTTATAGCCACAACCTTCCACTTGGATACACTGCGTCCTCATCGATTGGTTGGACAAGATTGCTTCTCCCATTGGAGGAATTTCAAGCTGCATGGACAATGTTCATTTAAATGATGTGCATAGAAAGACTGAGGGTGTACATGTAAACTGGGAGTCACCGACTAGACAATGGCTACTAAGATAATTACATTATCAATATACAACTACAATACAATGGTTACTGGAAATGTCTGGAGAACAATACGTCTAGCTTTCAGTGGCCAACACAATTACATTGAGTCAACAAGAGTCTTGTAAAAACAATGAGGGACTTCTCCCCCATCTATAGACAATCTATCATGCTGTCTGGCTGGATTTTAAGAAACTTTAACCCATGAGAGTCCATGTCGTCACATTCCTCCCCCTTCTTTATATTAGCCAGACATGATAGGCTTCCGATCATCCTTCTCCTCTTGACGGCATTGTCCTTTTTAATGGTGAGGTCAGCAACAGAGGCTTGCATCTATACACCTCCCCCTGATTACCTCCCCCAAGTTGAGCAGCCATATTGTGGGGTCCATGAGTTGGGCCTGCACAAATCTCCCACTATCAATCCTCCCCCAGTCAAAAGCCACAGTGTGGTTAGGCTTACTCACGGTTCTTGGCTCAGAAGTCGATGATAGAGACCGGGAATGCAAACCATCCCTGGAAAAGATGTTAGAAAGATCCACATCAGGGTCCTGCTTGGCTTGGAGGTGGGTGATGGCTTCTTCAAACTGACTGGATAGTCCTTGTACTAGGTCATTCTCCAAAATGACTGGTGTGAGGAGGTAATTCACAAGCCCCACTTTCACTTCCCTTTGAGTGGTATCCGAAACTAAGATAATTACATTATCAATACACAACTACAATACAATGGTTACTGGAAATGTCTGGAGAACAATACGTCTAGCTTTCAGTGGCCAACACAATCACATTGAGTCAACAAGAGTCTTGTAAAAACAATGAGGGACTTCTCCCCCATCTATAGACAATCTATCATGCTGTCTGGCTGGATTTTAAGAAACTTTAACCCATGAGAGTCCATGTCGTCACAGGAGGTATGGCAAGGAACAAGGTAGGCAGAGTAGGAATACAAAGGGTTTGATGGCCAAATTACTGGAAGACACAAATCTGCAGGACAGTTGGAGAACGCAACACCCATATGAACGTGAATTTACACACTACTCACACCCACACGAAGCATGGTCAAGGATTGACTTTATGTTAGTAGACCACAGACTCTGGCACAGGGTCAAAGATGTAGACATAGAGAACATGGTTATATCCGACCACAGCCCGGTGACCTTAGACTTAAATGACAGAATACAGAGGGGCTCGGATTATATATGGAGATTTCCATCATTCTTACTCAAAGATAAAGATTTTATTAAAACATTAATTGAGTGGTGGGAGGAATATTGCGGCACTAACAGCGGGTACGAGGAAGAGGCAATGCTATTCTGGGAAACAGTGAAAGTAGTATTAAGGGGGAGACTGATGGGGCATGTAGCCAAAATCAGGAAACAGACGCAAAAACATTACCAGGAGGCAAGCACTAGTTTGAGAGAGAAATACACAAGGTACCTAGAAAACAAATCCCAAAAAGCAAAAGAAGAGTGGAAGGAAGCAAAATAAGAGTTTGACATGTGGGTAGGAAAACGAGAAGAACTAGTAAGGTCTCAGCAGGAGGTTGACTTGCACCGATTTGGCAATAAGGCAGGTAAACTGCTGGCTAACCTGGCAAAGGGAAGACGACCGTTGACGTTAATAGCTAATATGACAAGACAGGATGGGACCAAATCGACGAATCCACAGGAGATCAACCAGATCTTGGGGGAATACTATGCCAAACTATATAGTAAAGGGGATGAAAATGGAGAAGGAGGGAGGGAGTGGCTAAAGACATTAGGACTTACACAAATAACCGAGGACGAACTGACTAGACTGAACGCGGACATCACAATAGAGGAAGTGCAAACAATAATAGGAGAACTGAGTATACATAAAGCACCGGGGCCTGACGGGTTCAATGGGGAATTCTATAAAGTACTAAAGGAGGAAATATCACCAACGCTGACACGTATGTTTAATAAAATGTTAGGGGGTACGGGAATGTCTAGCCACCTTAACACTGCATATATAAAACTTTTACCCAAAGGAGACAAAAATTTGGACAATCCAACGAATTATAGACCAATCTCACTAATCAACCAAGACCTTAAACTAGTGGCCAAATTGATGGCCAATCGATTAGCAGAGGTATTACCAAGGCTAATTTCTCCCACCCAATCGGGGTTTGTAAAGGGGAGAGCAGCCGTGACAAACGTAAGAAAGGCCATGATAGTAATGGACGCCATCAGACACAGAGATCTACAAGGAGGGGAATTTCCAGCCATGATCACGTTGGATGCTGAAAAAGCGTTTCATAATGTGCAGTGGCCATAGCTGGAAACAGTCCTAGATAATATGGGCTTCAGGGGAGCATTCAGAACATTTATAGGTATACTATATGCAAACCCTCAGGCAAGAGTGGCGCCACCCGGATTTTTGTCACGACCCTTCTCTTTGACCAAAGGGACGAGACAGGGGTGCCCGCTGTCTCCTCTCTTGTTCAATCTAGCCATTGAGCCATTATCAAAACTGATCAATGGAGGAGACTGCTTTAAGGGCATTAACATTGGAACGGAAAAAGTACATTCAGCTCTATTCGCGGACGATATCATATTATTCATGAATAGACCACAGAATGACCTTTTAAAAACAATACAACAGATAGAGAGATTTGGGTCTATGGCAGGTTTTAAATTGAACAAGACAAAATGTGAAATACTGTTTCTGAATGAGCGAACCATGTCATCCCTGAAAACCTATGGAATAGGGGATAACATATGTGGGATACTGATAGCAAAAACCCACCTTAAATACCTGGGGATCCAGATGGGACGCCAGCCTGCCTCCATTTATGAAATAAACTTCAAACCGTTGATACAGAAAATAGAACGAGAGCTAAAGATGTGGGAGGGGCTGCCGCTATCCCTGCTAGGTAGAAACCACCTCATAAAAATGATGAGTTTCTCGAAGCTGCTATACCCAATGCAGACTATCCCTATATTATTAAAGCATGCGGATGTAAATAGACTGAATAAAGCATTTACAAGCTTCCTATGGAAGAGAAAAAGACCAAGAATTAGGGTGAAAAAACTAATGCTACCACTGGAAAAGGGAGGAATCAAGATGCCAAATGTGAGAGGCTACAACCTTGCATGCTTGATGAGGCACGTAATAGACTGGCTGAGGAAGACAAATAGCTATTCTAACATAAAATTGGAAAGTGAGTACTGTAGACCATGGGACTTGGGGGCAATATTACACACGTCATTGGCCAATATTCCGAGGAAAATTAAGCACTCCCTGGTATGTAGGGATACGATAATGGCGTGGAAAGCAGTGAGGAAAAAGTTTAACCTGTCCTGGCGAATCTCCAAATACCTAAATATCTGGAATTTTCCGGAATTCCCAGCAGGGAGGGAAAACAAACTATTTCTAGAATGGAGAAATAAGGGGATCAGTGGGGTGAAGGATATGCTCCATGAAACGGAACATAGGTGGTTGACTCTTGAGGAGATGGTGAACAGGTACGGGCTTTCCCCATTCCAAATCATACAATACAAACAGGTGGAAAAGGGAATAATGGGACTATTGAGGGATGTTAGAAAAGAACAGGTATTGAATGAAATGGATCAATTTATAATGAAGGATAAACAGGAGATTACTATCTCCTCCCTGTACAAAGATCTGAGAACAGCACTGGTACCACTGCACTCGGACCAGGTCTGGGGAGCATGGGCACGACAACTAAAAGATACAGAGGCAGGGGGAAAAGATACAGCAGGGATGGATGAGGATGAGGAAGGAGGTGATTAATGAGGGCTGGAGGGACACACAGTTTAGATTAATGCACAGAGCAATTTATGGTTTTAACATCCCCACCAAGCAGACTATGAATAAAATAGAACATTGCCCCAAATGTAAACAGCCGAAAACGGACTTATACCACGAGATTTGGCAGTGCCCACAAAGTCAGAAATTTTGGGGAAAAATGAAGACACTTATAGAAAAAGTATGGGAAGTGGAAATGGAACTAGACCCATTGTTATGGATTTTCCACCACAGGACTAAAGAAAAGGAAGGAGGAGGAGATACACGGGGGACCACGATTCCAAGACTCTTTCATAATATTGCTATGATAGGGAAAAAGGCCCTACTACGCAGATGGCTCGAGGAATCTGTTCCATCAGAGGAGGAGGTGGTCAATCAGATTAAAAAGCTGCTCAATGTTGAACAGTTGGAAGCCGAAATAAATAAGGACGAACTAACGGGAAACTTTTTTAAAAAATGGAAGAGATTTATAGTACAACAGTATGGAGTTGCAGAAATACGGAAAGTGGTATCTCCTTTCACTAATACGGAATGGTATCTACTGGGAGACTTGCAAGGCACATTGGGAAAGCTGAAAATACACACGCAGTAGAGACACAACAGTAGGGCGAGACGAGGGTTTCAGAGAAATAGGGCTTCAAACGGGAATCAGAATATGGAGGAGCTGTGTGTTCTTTTGCGACTTATACCTGGTGTTCAGCGTATTAAAAATGTTGGGGGGGGATAAAGTGGGAATAAAAGAGGGTGGGGTAAGACAAGGGTGGGTAAATTGGTAAGGTGAATTTATTCTTGTTCAAATGTTAGACATATTGTAATAATTCTGAAAAATGCAATAAAAATTTATGTTTAAAAAAAAAAGTAAACCTAAACATGTTTGGTATCAACGAACTCATACCAACCTGAAGTATCACACCCACCCATCAGTTTTACCATACAGTGAACACGGTGAATAAAGTACCCCATAAACCATTGTCCAATCACACTTTTTTGTAATTTTTCCGCACGTGGAAATTTTGTGCTGTTTTCCAGTACCACATATGGTAAAACTCATGGTTTCACTTTAAAGACCAATACGTCCCGCAAAAAACGAGCCCTCTTATGGCAAGATTGACGGGAAAAATAAAAAAGATACGACTCTCGGAAAAAGGGGAGCAAAAAACAAAAACGGAAAAATCGTCCAGTGGTTAGGGGGTTAAAGGTGGGAGCCCGTGAGCACATCAGGGACAGTGAGAAAACAAAGACTCTGCAAGAGACGGAACACCTAAAAACCCTACCAAAACATTTCCAATTGTACCATGAATCTGACTCAAGCAAATTAAAGGAGTTGTCCGACATTAGCTTACCAAAAAATATTGAGTTTATCTGTGCTGTATTGTCATATAAAACACCCCTATATTGTTATTTTTTGTTTTCTAACTTTTGTTCCACTTGAATTATCCCTTTATTCTCTGCAGTTCTTTGTTTACATTTTGCTCTAGCAAACTGACCACTTCCTGTGCAAAACCTCAGTTAGAGCTGGCACTGCCCGGCCTCAGTGTCCAGCCCCGTCCCCTGCCCGCCCCCTGCACACTCATTCCCTGTCAGTATTCTACCCCAGCACTAAAAAATGGCCAATTTTTTCACGGATACATCCGTGTGTCATCTGTGTGCCTTCCGTTTTTTTTGCGGACCGCAAAAAACGGAAGCAGCAAGAAAGATAAATAGATGAGTAGATATAGAGATGAATAGATAGATATAGAGACAGAGTGATAGAGGGATGAATGAATAAACAGAGGGATAGACAGATGATAGATAGATAGATAGATAGATAGATAGATAGATGAGAAAGACATATAATGTCCTACCCCCCTGAATATTCTAAGCTGGCACCCTTTAGTGACTTTCATGTGGCACTAAAGTATGCTTAGCCTTGTATTTATCCAAAAAATAAATAAAAAATAATTAAAAAAAAAACAAACGACAATGGGTCCCCCATACTTTTGTAGCCAGCTAGGATAAAGCAGATGGCTGCAGCCTGCAAACCACAGCTGGCAGCTTCAGCTTGGCTGGTAATATAAAACAGAGGGCACCCCACGCTGTTATTTTAAATTAAATAAATAATTTAAAACAAAAAACATGGGGTCCCCCCAAATTGGATCACCAGCCAAGGTAAAGCAGACAGCTGTGGTCTGGTATTCTCAGACTAGGGAGGCCCACTGTTATTGGACACTCCCCAGCCTAAAAATAGCAGGCCACAGCCGCCCCAGAAGTGGCACATCCATTAGATGTGCCAATCCTGGTGCTTTGCCCCAACTCATCCCGTGCCCTGGTGCGGTGGCAAACGGGGTAATATATGGGGTTGATGCCAAATGTGTAATGTCACCTGGCATCAAGCCCTGGGATTAGTGATGTCACGCGTCAATCAGATATCCGACATCACAAACCCAGTCAGTAATAAAAAAATACACAACAAAAAAAAAGTTTTATTTGAAAAAATACTCCTCAAAACATTCCCTCATTCACCAATTTATTCAAAAGAAAAACAAATCCAGGTCCAGCATAATCCAATAAGGGGGTCCCATGACAATCCATACCATAGTCAATGTCCCAGTCAATGAAGAACAGAATGTTCCTCATTGGCTGGGAGAGTAATGCAGTGACCTGAGCTAACATCAATAGCCCAGGTCACTGCAGGGGATGCCGAGCGCTGCTGTCAGGAGGTTAAATGAAATCATTACCTGCGGTGACAATCTTCGCTTCACTCCTGTCAGCGCTGTCCCTGACTTCTATGCCCGCCGCAATCTCAGCAGTATCGCCCGAGACGTCACCGCTAGTGACGTGAGAACGCAGCGGCATAGAAGGCAGTGACAGCGCTGACAGGAGTGAAGCGAAGATTGTCACAGCAGGCAATGATGTCATCTAACATCCTGATGGCAGCGCTCGTTATCCCCGCGGCTGCCTGCGCTGCAATGTGAGAGGCTGCTGAGCCTGCAATGAAGGCAGCCGCGGAGTATATCCTAGAAGACTCAGTAGGAACACTGAAAAGCAGCAGATCCAAATGACAACCCCACTGGCATAACAATACAACAACCTGCAACCTCACGCTCCCTTTCTGAAGTAGAACAACAACTCCCAGCATACCCACACAACCCATCGGTATGCACCAAAGCGCACATTGCAGCTTTTTTTTTTTGGCTGCGTTTTTGTGGTGACTAAACAAGGTTCTTTCTGTGTTTTTGAGCCCTTCCAGTCAATAGATTTGACTTTAAAAAATACACTGGGCAAAAACGCAAAAAAAATGCACACCAGGGGTATGTTTTTTGGGACCAAAACCGTGCATCTTTGTGGTCTCCATAAAGATGCAGCATGCGCACATGGCAAATTGCTGCCCGTTAGTGTTTCCACACATTAGGAAATCCCTTTCATGACCCCCATAAAGTATGATCCCAACAAAAGTGCCCCCCAAACACTGTATGATACACCCAAAGTGAATTCCTGCACAGTACCCTCCACGCACAGTTTGATGATTCTACATCACCTCCCACCCAGCAAAGCATAATACACCCACAACAACCCCAACACAGTACGATGGCCCCAACACAGCCCTTCATACAGTATAATGGCTCCTCCATATTCTATAACGGTCTGCACACAGTATAATGGGCCCCACATAGCCTTCCAAATAGTATAATGGCTACCATATAGGCCTTTAAACAGAATAAGGCTATGTGCGCACGCTGCATCTTTGTGGTGACCACAAAGATTCATGTTTTTAGGCCCAAAAAAACGCACTCTCGGCATGTATTATTTGCCGGGTTTTACTGCGTTTTTGCTCAGTGTGTTTTTTAAGTCATCTATTGATTGGAAGAGCTCAAAAACCGCAGGAAAAAATGCAGTAAGAATTGACATGCTGCATCTTTGTGGTCACCACAAAGATGCAGCCAAAAAAAAAGCTGCAAAGTGTGAACAGAAAAACTGAAATCACATAGACTTTTCTGGGAAGGAAATGCAGGAAGTTTTGTTACCAAAACTGCACTCAAAAAACGCAGTGTGCATACAAGGCCTAACTGTTACCCACACAGCCCTCCAGTGGTGCCCCTATAGCAATCAAAAATGTATAATGGCCTACATATAATAATAATAATATATAATATTTATTCATTTATATAGCGCTATTAATTCCACAGCGCTTTACATACATTGGCAACACTGTCCCCATTGGACTGCAATGTGAGAGGCTGCTGAGCCTGCAATGAAGGCAGCCGCGGGGCTGGAGCGGGACACAGACTGCACGGGCACTCCTGCTGTCCTGAGCAGGGGGCCTGGTGCTGGCGTTGACACCGTGGGCGGGGAGAGTACGGGGTGCGGAGGAATGTGTGGGAGGGTGCAGGGAAGAGGTGCGGGGACTCCACGCACTGTACTCGCCCAGCAGGGCGGCAACATGCTGTTCTAGATTTGCATGTCAACATGGTCCTGCCCATGTTGACATGAAATGACCGGAAGCAGCAAAATCGCGGCAGGAGCGGTCACATGACCGCTCTGAGCCGGGGGAGAAAGGCTGACAGCAGGGCAGGTAAGTGATCACTAGCTACTTACCTGCCCCAATGTAGCCCAATAGGGTAATAATGAAGAAAAGTCAAAATAAGCCGGATAACCCCTTTAATTATAAAGGCCATAGATCAGAGGTTAGAGGTGGTAACCTATTTAAGGCCCTTGCGCAACTTGAGTCATTGGATTTATAGATTGGACACAAGGACTACTATTGGGCTCAATGAGAGCTTTGACTGCTTTCTTTAATTGGGTATTTTTATGTGGTGTGAGAATGGGACTGTTTGTGTTAAATTATTTTTTAATTGTTTCTTTTTCTTTTTATCCATAATTTAGAGATCTGTATATGCTAAAACCATACCTGAGGTGGTCTGCAAATTTTGAGCGACTTCACGCGACCCGCTCAGTGACTTAGATGTTGACTTTGATTGGGTCTTTTCCCTGAATGAAGTGCCTATGAGAAAATAAGAAAAACGATTATTATCTAAGAAAAGTGGAGAAAAACATTGTACAACAATTTAATTATAGTTAGGATACAACTAATATTTATAACATTTACTCAATAATTTAGTTTTTTGCATTTTGATTTTGTTTGCCTTATGGCATGTCATTTTTAATTTTGCATATAATATTTCTGTTTACACAACAACATGAACACTATGCACTTTTTTTGTTTGTCTATTGATTAGTGATGGACAGACCCGGACTGTAAAATTTAGAATCCGAGAGGTTTTAAAAATACCCGAGTACTGGACCCGGGCCTGGAGTTCTCAGGGAACTCCGGAACCTTTGGAAATAAAAAATAAAAAAGGAAAAATAAAGAAAATAAGAATAAAGCAGGCGCGTTATAACAATAGCAGCCCACAGCCACTCAGGATTGTCACATCCATTAGATGTGACAATCCTGGCACTCTACCCGATTCTTCCCGATTCCCCTGGTGCGGTGGCAATCAGGCTAATAAGGGGTTAATAACAGCTCACATCTGCCACTAAGCCCTAGATTAGCAATGGCACGGTCTATGAAAACCCTACCCCCATTACTAATCTGTAAGTGAAAATAAATAAACACAAACACAAAATAAGATAAAAACAACACCCTCTTTCACTCCTTTATTAACCCCAAAAACACCCAGGTCTGATGTAATCCACACGAGGTCCCATAACGATTCCAGCTCTGCTACATCTGAAGTGACAGCGCGTGGGCATAGAATATGACCACCCGCTGTGATCTTAAGGCAGAGAATGAGTCGCAGCGATGTGTGGTCACGTAACTTGGGTTATTTGCGGTCATAGCTGGAGCTGCTCATTGTCATCCACCTATGATCGCAGGTAACCTGACCTCAGGTGACCTCATTGAACTGAGTGACCACTACTATCCATAAAAGTGGCGTAATACTTTGGCAAAATTACTCCCAGAAATAAAATGTGAGTCAGAAATACATTCAGGCATCTTCCGCATGCTGTTGCCATTCAGTTTCAACAATTTTCCATCCATTGCAATATTTTTACAGCCCTCGCAGGCCTATTTCCAACGTCCTCTGGAAAATTATTCGAGTTTCCCATTGACTTGGATTGGGTTCGTTATTCGGTATGAATACACAAATGTAGAAATTATTGGATTTGAACAATCCGAACCCGAATATTTTAGCATTCGCCCATATCTAGTCATCACTAATGATAATTTTAAGGATGTCTAAAACTGATCAACTGGGAAAAGGTTGTTGCATTACTCGTAAATCAAATGCCATGTCCTTCTTCAATTTGTCCAATTATTAATACCAGGTTTTGGTTAAAATGAGGCTACCATTTCAAGGTTAATTTTTCATCAAGGAGAAACTACGCTGAAAATCTATCTTTTGAACCATGTGCATTGAATATTTTTTTGGTATGGTAACAGAGGACTCAGAAGGAAAAATGTATGTAACAAAATTAAAACATTGTCGTCCATTTGGCTTATCCCTAATCTATTAATTTTACACTAGGTGGTAAGATAGATGACATCTTTATTATCTGGAGGGGTACCGGTCCTGAACTGCAGAGCTTCATGACTTGGTTGAACAATAACCCATATAACATCAAACTAACCTATAAGGCAGATCGGGAGGCAATTGTTTTTCTGGACTAGAATATAAAAATGGGGTACCAGACAGAAAAGGGTTCTCCACGGGTATTATTATCAACAAGTAAGAGGGAAGAATCTTTTTCCTCACAGATACATTTCATCTCCAAGTTAACAGTCAGAGGGGGGCGATCAGGCAGATCTTGAACAAACACTGGTCGTTACTGAAGACCGACCAGAGTTTGAACGACGTTTTACTCATCGCCCACTCTTACCTGTTAGAAGGGGGAAAAGCCTAAAGGATATGCTGGTTAAGAACCATTACGTACCTAGGGTGGTATCTTGCTTTAAGAAAGGGAGTCCCAAATTTGGTTGTTTTCCTTTTATCTGCCCAGAGATGTTGTCAGCTTGGGATGGACCTAAAGAGTATAAAAAAAAAAGTTACAAATCATGCAGTAAAAGTCACGTTATCTATTATGCAGTATGTGGCTGTAGCCTAATTTATATTGGGTTAACATCAAGGGAACAACGCGTCCGCACGAGGGAACATGTTAGGGACATAATTGCGGTGTGTGATGTTGTGGATCTTGATTCCCTGAGGATGATCCAGAGACATTTCAAGCTGCGCCATGACTGTGGTCCCACAGGATTGAAAATTTGTGGTATCGCAAGGTCCATTTAGAATCTAGGGGTAAATATATATATATACACACATATTACTATATGAATTTTGTCTCTGCATGATATAGGGACATTAGAAAATCTTTTAAGGACTATACATGGTCATATTCTCTAGGCTAAGGCGGATTCTCCTTATGTTTGGATGATTTTCTTACCACCCTGGTCGTGCCCTTTCACTTGCCAGTAGTAGATATGGTCTCGTTGGGTGCGCATGTGCGGGGCTGCCTCCGCATGAGTCCCCGCCAAGAGAGCTTCCTTAGAAGGATGCATGGGTTAACTGATGTTATTGGAAGTATTCTTCTGATCCACGCTTCCCCTGGAATGACTGGATGAGGCGGACTCTATGTGCGGCGTCCCACCCCCTGCACGCGCCCAAACAGCGACGATCTCGCCCAAGACACCACATAATAAAACATGCACATTACACTTTCCTCAAGCGAGGAAGCCAGGTGAGAAACGCGTGTCAGGGCTACTCAAAACATCCAGTTATAAGTGCACTTTATAGGTGAGTCCGGATCACGATGATTCATGGCTGTTAGCTCTATCGGTAATAGTAATGGTAGCCTTTGAGGCTTAGGCTGCGTTACATGGGTGATATTAGATTTTTGTGTTGTTATAGCGCCACCAGGTGGCCATCTGTATTAGTACATGCAGTGGTACCTGCAATGTATTTCAATGACCCCGATCCTGCTGTACCGGAAGTCGCCGGATCCTGATAGACAGAATCCTGTTTTTTGTACTGAGCATGCCCAGAAAGCAGCTTGGCATGGTCAATACAGAAATCTCCCTCTCTCTCAGACAGAAGACCAGGATCGTGAAGGGGTGAGAGGGAGTAATAAAGATGGAGTCCCTAAGTGTGTCTGTGTATTTATTTCTAATAAAGTGTCTGTGTATTTTTTTCTAATAAAGTATTTTTTCTGTGTGATGTCTTTTTTTTAACCCTTTATTGGAGATTCTTAATGGCCGGGTCAAACTTGGCCTGACATTAGCAATCTCAGGCTTTATATATATATTTATATTTAGGTCATATAAGCAGTGGGGGTTAGCAGCCAGTAGCTGCTTGGGTTACCTTAGCAATAGAAAATGCAGCGGGAGTCCACACATTTTATTTTTTTTACCCCCTAACCCTAGAGTTAGGGTTATGTGTTTGGGGTTTTTGTTTATTTTTTAATGAATTTAAAAAAAAAAAATACTCATGGGTTTCCGAGAACCCGAGCATTTTAGTGCTCATTCATCCCTACTTCTAACCATACAGCCAGCAGATCAAGTAATCTGATCAGCTGACTCCAATGTTGGCCGATTACTTGTTCTGGGTCCCCCTGCATCCATCGCAGCGTGTGCTGCCTGTGAGGTCAGCTGAATTCGGCCGACACTGGAGTCAGCTGATCTGAACTCTGTTGAACTCCAGCCCGAACACTCTCCGATGGATGCAGGGGGACACAAAACAAGCAATCGGCCAACACTGGAGTCAGCTGATCTGAACTCAGCTGAACTCATGACCACACAGCCCGGATATGGTCACACGTGATCGGCAGCAGGCAGTGATTGCTGTTAACCTGCATCCATCACAGCGTGTGTGGGCTGTGAGATCAGGAGTTCAGCTTATTCCCGATCAGCTGACTCCAATGCCAGCCGATAAATTCTGTGTTCCCCTTCATCCATCACAAGTAGAAGTAGAAGCATACAATAAAATAACAATTGCGGTTGCATGCGTTGCACATTCAATCCACAGGATCCGGTCATATGCGGTTTGCATCCTGTCAAATGTGAAAGTAGCCTTACAGCTGGTGCAGGAAGAAGAAAGACAAGATGGCAGACTTACTTTGGGAGCTTACAGGAAGAAATCGCACAGACCAATTTTTGGGGCTCCACTCAAGGGGATCTGGGGCTGAGAAAAAAAGGAGACCGTCAGCTGATGATGAAATAGCTAGCAAAGTTATTGATCATTATCTCAAACCCATTGCCTCCTCTCTCTAGTCCGGCATTTCCTCTCTGCGGCGATCGCCATCCTCCTTCTTCTGAGGCCCATGTGCATGACGCGTCGTACATCATGCTCACTAGCTGGCATTGAGGTCCTGCGCAGGCGCACTTTGATCTGCCCTGCTCAAAGCAGATCCATGTATTGTAGTGCATATGCGTAAGAGATCTTTAACCCCTTAACTTGGCTATCATGATATCACAGGGTCATGTGATGACTCCTGTAGCTCACATGACTCAGGTCCTGTAAGAAAAAGCCAAATACTGGCTGTTACAAGAGATGATAATTTCTCCCAGTCTAAATTGTGCTGCTCTGATTGGGATAAATAAATGAGTGATCAGACAGCTGATCCTAATAGCCCCCTAGGGGTACTAGTCAAATTTAAAAAAAAATTTAAGAACATTTTTTGAAAAAGTAAAAAAAAAAGTAAAAACACCTAAAAGTTCAAATCATCCCTCTTTTGCCCCACTGAAAAATAAAGGGTTAAAAAAAATATATTCACACATTTGGTATCGCTGTCTTCAGCCCGATCTATCAAAATATAAAATCAACCGGAACAACCGGAGACTCTGTCCACGACAACAGCCGGTGATAACACGCGGAACAAGAAATTGCCAACAGGCAACAGGGAGGGTGCTGGGTCTCCCAATACGGAACTATAAGAAAAAGAATTTACGGTAAGTAAACAAAATTCTCTTTTTCTTTATCGTTTCTTTGGGAGACCCAGACCTTGGGACGTTCCAAAGCAGTCCCTGGGTGGGAATAAACAGAAAAACTAAGAAGTAGGCAGAACCTAACTTCACAAATGGGTGACAGCCGCCTGAAGGATGCGTCTGCCCAAGCTCTCATCTGCCGAAGCATGAGCATGCACTTGGTAGTGCTTCGAGAAGGTATGCAGGCTAGTCCAAGTGGCAGCCTGACAGACTTGTTGAGCCGTAGCCTGGTGCCTGAAAGCCCAAGAGGCACCGACAGCTCTGGTCGAATGTGCCTTGATCCCCGGCGGGGGAGGCACCTGAGTACTCTGGTAGGCGTCCGAAATGGTCGATCTAATCCAACGGGCTAAGGTCGGCTTAGAAGCAGGGAGGCCCTTGCGCCGACCTGTGGTTAGCACAAAAAGAGAGGTGCACCGCCTAAGCGCAGCGGTGCGAGACACATAGATCCGGAGAGCACGCACCAGATCCAGAGTATGCAGCGCTTTTTCAAAGCGATGAACAGGAGCCGGACAGAAGGAAGGTAGGGTAATGTCCTGGTTAAGGTAGAAAGGAGAGACCACCTTAGGAAGAAAGTTCGGAGTCGGACGGAGAACCACCTTGTCTTGATGAAAAACTAAAAAAGGTGACTCCGAAGAGAGTGCAGCCAAATCAGAGACTCTCCTGAGGGAAGTTATGGCCACCAGAAAGGCCACCTTCTGAGAAAGACGATACAAAGAAACCTCCCCAAGAGGCTCAAAAGGGGGTTTCTGCAAAACCGTGAGAAATAAGTTAAGGTCCCAGGGATCCAAGGGCCGCCGATAAGGCGGAATGATGTGAGACGCGCCTTGCATGAAGGTGCGGACCTGAGCCAGCCGAGCGAGACACCGCTGGAACAGAACTGACAGAACTGAGACTTGTCCCTTGAGAGAGTTGAGGGACAGTCTTAGCTGCAGACCGGACTGTAGAAAAGACAGAAGGGTCGGCAAGGAGAATGGCCAAGGAGGATGGTCGGTAGAGCGACACCAGGACAGGAAAATTTTCCAAGTCCTGTGATAGATCTTAGCGGAGGAAGACTTACGGGCCCGAGTCATAGTGGAGATGACTTCAGGAGGGATACCAGAAGCCGTCAATATCCAGGACTCAAGAGCCACGCCGTCAATTTGAGAGCCGCAGAATTCGGGCGGAAAAACGGACCTTGCGAGAGTAGGTCTGGACGGTCCGGGAGATGCCACGGCATCTCAGCGGACAGATGGAGCAGGTCTGGATACCAAGCTCGCCTGGGCCAGTCCGGTGCAATGAGGATGACTCGACGGCCCTCCATTCTGATCTTGCGCAGGACTCTGGGCAAGAGAGCTAGAGGGGGAAACACGTAGGACAGACGAAACTGGGACCAGTCTTGAACCAGAGCGTCCGCGGCGAAGGCCTGAGGATCGTGGGAGCGAGCCACGTAAACAGGAACTTTGTTGTTGTGACGGGATGCCATTAGGTCCACGTCCGGAGTGCCCCATTTGCGGCAGATTGACTGAAACACTGCCGGGTGCAGGGACCACTCGCCACCGTCCACGGTTTGACGGCTGAGATAATCTGCCTCCCAGTTTTCCACGCCTGGGATGTGGACTGCGGATATGGTGGACTTGGAGTCCTCTGCCCATTGAAGGATGCGTTGTACCTCCATCATTGCCAGGCGGCTGCGTGTCCCGCCTTGGTGATTGATGTAGGCAACCGCTGTCGCGTTGTCTGACTGGACTCGAATGTGCCTGCCCGCCAGCAGGTGGTGAAAAGCTAGGAGAGCTAGAAGCACGGCTCTGGTTTCCAGCACATTGATTGAAAGGGCTGACTCGGACGGAGTCCAAGTGCCCTGCGCTCTGTGGTGGAGACATACCGCTCCCTAGCCGGATAGACTGGCATCCGTGGTGAGAATCACCCAGGACGGGGCCAGGAAGGAGCGCCCTTGGGACAGGGAGAGGGGCCGAAGCCACCACTGAAGAGAGCTCCTGGTCCGTGACGACAGAGCCACTAACCTGTGTAAGGAGGAAGGCCGCTTGTCCCAACAGCGGAGAATGTCCAGCTGCAGGGGGCGCAGATGGAACTGGGCAAAGGGAACAGCCTCCATGGACGCCACCATTTGACCCAGCACCTGCATCAGACGCCTGAGGGTATAACGGCGGGGCCTCAGCAGAGAGCTGGAGTGACTGCTGTTTGACTAAGGGCAACTTCACAAGTGCCGGCAAAGTCTCGAACTGCATCCCTAGGTACGTGAGACTCTGGGTTGGAGTCAGAGTAGATTTGGGAAGATTGACAAGCCACCCGAATTGGGCTAGAGTGGCGAGAGTGAGGGAGACACTCCGCTGACAGTCTGCGCTGGATGAAGCCTTGACTAGAAGGTCGTCCAGGTAAGGAATCACTGCCAACCCCTGGAGGTGCAGAACCGCAATCACTGCTGCCATGACCTTGGTGAATACTAGAGATGAGCGAACCGGTCCCGGTTCGGCTCGAGGCGGTTCGCCGAACGGGGGGTCTGGCTCGAGTTCGGCTCGTCGAACGTTCGACGAACCGAACTCGAGCCCATAGGAAACAATGGCAGGCAATCACAAACACAGTAAAACACCTAGAAAACACCCTGAAAGGTGTCCAAAAGGTGACAAACAACTCACAACATAACACAAACACATGGGAAAGTGACAAGGACATATACTCATGTGAAAACAAAACAGCTGGACAAGGAAAAAGAGGGAGACACACAGATATATGAGTATATGCAAAGAAACATCGATTCCATTATTGTGCAACTTGAGCCCTGCTCATTTTAGGCTTCCAATCTGGATAAATTGCCTGAGCTCGCCACGTACGCCTTGAGGATCTTGTCGTGTCCTGCAGCCAGCGTTCTCTCGGAACCTGTCTTCAGTGCTGCTGGGGGTCTGCTGGCAGATAAGCACACGTGTCTGTCCACTGACAATGTGGACCTGGCTCTCAGAGGACTTTTCTTCCCCTGGGTCAGCCAGGGGAGGCGAAAGGCACGCGTATTTTTGAGAGTGCTTCATGCAAAGCATCTTTTTCTTTGTCAAAAGGGGGGCTCAACCGATGCCAGTCAAGTGGGGTGTGTGTGGCCCAGTTAGTGGCAACGAGGGAGACTGTGGTTGGAGTCCCCTCGCTGTGTCTCTAAAAGAACCAAGATGAACAAGTCATGGCTCTCAGAGGACTTTTCTTCCCCTGGGTCAGCCAGGGGACGGGAAAGGCACGCGTATTTTTGAGAGTGCTTCATGCAAAGCATCTTTTTCTTTTTCAAAAGGGGGCTCAACCGATGCCAGTCAAGTGGGGTGTGTGTGGCCCAGTTAGTGGCAACGAGGGAGACTGTGGTTGGAGTCCCCTCGCTGTGTCTCTAAAAGAACCAAGATGAACAAGTCATGGCTCTCAGAGGACTTTTCTTCCCCTGGGTCAGCCAGGGGACGGGAAAGGCACGCGTATTTTTGAGAGTGCTTCATGCAAAGCATCTTTTTCTTTTTCAAAAGGGTGCTCAACCGATGCCAGTCAAGTGGGGTGTGTGTGGCCCAGTTAGTGGCAACGAGGGAGACTGTGGTTGGAGTCCCCTCGCTGTGTCTCTAAAAGAACCAAGATGAACAAGTCATGGCTCTCAGAGGACTTTTCTTCCCCTGGGTCAGCCAGGGGACGGGAAAGGCACGCGTATTTTTGAGAGTGCTTCATGCAAAGCATCTTTTTCTTTTTCAAAAGGGGGCTCAACCGATGCCAGTCAAGTGGGGTGTGTGTGGCCCAGTTAGTGGCAACGAGGGAGACTGTGGTTGGAGTCCCCTCGCTGTGTCTCTAAAAGAACCAAGATGAACAAGTCATGGCTCTCAGAGGACTTTTCTTCCCCTGGGTCAGCCAGGGGACGGGAAAGGCACGCGTATTTTTGAGAGTGCTTCATGCAAAGCATCTTTTTCTTTTTCAAAAGGGGGCTCAACCGATGCCAGTCAAGTGGGGTGTGTGTGGCCCAGTTAGTGGCAACGAGGGAGACTGTGGTTGGAGTCCCCTCGCTGTGTCTCTAAAAGAACCAAGATGAACAAGTCATGGCTCTCAGAGGACTTTTCTTCCCCTGGGTCAGCCAGGGGACGGGAAAGGCACGCGTATTTTTGAGAGTGCTTCATGCAAAGCATCTTTTTCTTTTTCAAAAGGGTGCTCAACCGATGCCAGTCAAGTGGGGTGTGTGTGGCCCAGTTAGTGGCAACGAGGGAGACTGTGGTTGGAGTCCCCTCGCTGTGTCTCTAAAAGAACCAAGATGAACAAGTCATGGCTCTCAGAGGACTTTTCTTCCCCTGGGTCAGCCAGGGGACGGGAAAGGCACGCGTATTTTTGAGAGTGCTTCATGCAAAGCATCTTTTTCTTTTTCAAAAGGGGGCTCAACCGATGCCAGTCAAGTGGGGTGTGTGTGGCCCAGTTAGTGGCAACGAGGGAGACTGTGGTTGGAGTCCCCTCGCTGTGTCTCTAAAAGAACCAAGATGAACAAGTCATGGCTCTCAGAGGACTTTTCTTCCCCTGGGTCAGCCAGGGGACGGGAAAGGCACGCGTATTTTTGAGAGTGCTTCATGCAAAGCATCTTTTTCTTTGTCAAAAGGGGGGGTCAACCGATGCCAGTCAAGTGGGGTGTGTGTGGCCCAGTTAGTGGCAACGAGGGAGACTGTGGTTGGAGTCCCCTCGCTGTGTCTCTAAAAGAACCAAGATGAACAAGTCATGGCTCTCAGAGGACTTTTCTTCCCCTGGGTCAGCCAGGGGACGGGAAAGGCACGCGTATTTTTGAGAGTGCTTCATGCAAAGCATCTTTTTCTTTTTCAAAAGGGTGCTCAACCGATGCCAGTCAAGTGGGGTGTGTGTGGCCCAGTTAGTGGCAACGAGGGAGACTGTGGTTGGAGTCCCCTCGCTGTGTCTCTAAAAGAACCAAGATGAACAAGTCATGGCTCTCAGAGGACTTTTCTTCCCCTGGGTCAGCCAGGGGACGGGAAAGGCACGCGTATTTTTGAGAGTGCTTCATGCAAAGCATCTTTTTCTTTTTCAAAAGGGGGCTCAACCGATGCCAGTCAAGTGGGGTGTGTGTGGCCCAGTTAGTGGCAACGAGGGAGACTGTGGTTGGAGTCCCCTCGCTGTGTCTCTAAAAGAACCAAGATGAACAAGTCATGGCTCTCAGAGGACTTTTCTTCCCCTGGGTCAGCCAGGGGACGGGAAAGGCACGCGTATTTTTGAGAGTGCTTCATGCAAAGCATCTTTTTCTTTGTCAAAAGGGGGGGTCAACCGATGCCAGTCAAGTGGGGTGTGTGTGGCCCAGTTAGTGGCAACGAGGGAGACTGTGGTTGGAGTCCCCTCGCTGTGTCTCTAAAAGAACCAAGATGAACAAGTCATGGCTCTCAGAGGACTTTTCTTCCCCTGGGTCAGCCAGGGGACGGGAAAGGCACGCGTATTTTTGAGAGTGCTTCATGCAAAGCATCTTTTTCTTTTTCAAAAGGGTGCTCAACCGATGCCAGTCAAGTGGGGTGTGTGTGGCCCAGTTAGTGGCAACGAGGGAGACTGTGGTTGGAGTCCCCTCGCTGTGTCTCTAAAAGAACCAAGATGAACAAGTCATGGCTCTCAGAGGACTTTTCTTCCCCTGGGTCAGCCAGGGGACGGGAAAGGCACGCGTATTTTTGAGAGTGCTTCATGCAAAGCATCTTTTTCTTTGTCAAAAGGGGGGGTCAACCGATGCCAGTCAAGTGGGGTGTGTGTGGCCCAGTTAGTGGCAACGAGGGAGACTGTGGTTGGAGTCCCCTCGCTGTGTTTTACATGCTTTTAGAAGGGCATGAAATGGCTTGGAGGTTGACTTTCATCATATGCAAACTGTTGGCTACCAAAATGCTGCCTTTCCAACAACTGTGGTTATAGGCAATGAGGAACATACTGATGAAGATGAGACGCAGATACCCGATTGGGATGACAACTTAAATATTCGGTCAGGGCAAGAAGAAACTCGGTCTGAGGGGTAGGGGAGTGCAAACACAACAATTGATGATTAAGTTCTAGATCACACCTACTGTCAACCCACAGTCAGACACTCGAGGAGGTCAACAGAGGCGGTGGAGGAGGATGCAACCGACGTCGAAGTAACCTGGCGCCTTCCTGGACACAGTCGGAGCACTGGTAGCACGTCTACAACTGCATCCTCAGCCACCACTCTGCCTCTGAGCATTATTCGGGGTGGATCAACAGGTCGCATGGCCTCTAAGCCTTGCCTAGCCAGGTCCTTTTTTGACATAGAAAAAGATCGCCCAAATTATGTGATCTGTAAAATTTGTCATGGTTCTCTTAGTAGAGGTCAAAACCTCAGCAGTTTGACAACTTCTTCCATGAATCGTCACATGAATAAATATCATATGGCCCGATGGGAAGCTCACCGTGCTGCAATGCGGCCTAGCGGAGCGAACCATCCACCGCCTGCCCCTTCCAGTGCATCCGCGCGCTCGTCATCTTCTAGGACTGTGGGGACAGCTGTCACACCTGTTTTTCCACCCACAACTTCCACCACTGTAACCGCAACAGGCAGTTTGCTTGGTAGGTCGTCAGTTGGTTTGGAAGGGGAAACAAGTGAGTGTGTACAGCTCTCTCAGACATCGATAGCACCAACTTTGGATGAAGGCAACATCATGTCTCCGCCTGCACTTTCCTCACAAAGCTTCATTTTTCCAGGGACACCCGACTCAACACCGTCTACACACAGCAGCCAGATCTCTGTCCCTCAGATGTGGTCAAATAAAAGGCCACTTCCTGCGACCCATGACAAAGCGAAGAGGTTGACTCTATCCCTCTGTAAGCTGTTGACTACAGAAATGCTGCCTTTCCGCCTAGTGGACACACAGGATTTTAGAGACCTTATGTCTGTCGCTGTGCCCCAGTACCAGATGCCTAGTCGCCACTACTTCTCTAAGAAAGGTGTGCCCGCGCTACACCAGCATGTCGCACACAACATCACCGCTTCCTTGAGAAACTCTGTGTGTGAACGGGTGCATTTCACCACCGATACTTGGACCAGTAAGCATGGACAGGGACGTTACATGTCGCTGACTGGCCACTGGGTAACTATGGTGATAGATGGTGAAGGGTCTGCTGCACAAGTCTTGCCGTCCCCACGACTTGTGTGTCAATCCTCTGTCTGTCCAAGTTCCGCCACTGCTTCTGCATCCTCCACCTCATCTGGGTCCTCCACCTCCGCCCCAAGCCTGCCTGGTCAGGCCACCAGCGTTCTCACTGCGCAGAAGGAATCACGCACCCCTCATTACTATGCTGGTAGCAGAGCGCAACGGCATCAGGCGGTCTTTAGCTTGACATGTCTTTGAAATAGGAGTCACACAGCGACTGAGTTGTGGGCAGCTCTGGAGACTGATTTTGATAAATGGTTGTCTCCACTCAACCTGCAGCCTGGTAAGGCCGTGTGCGACAATGCTGCAAACCTGGGTGCGGCCCTTCGCCTGGGCAAGGTGACACACGTGCCTTGTATGGCTCACGTGTTTAACCTTGTTGTCCAGCAATTTTTAACACACTATCCCGGCCTAGATGGCCTTCTGACCAGGGCACGGAAACTGTCTGCAGTGCTCACTTCCGCCGTTCAACCGCCGCACCTGAGCGACTTGCATCGCTCCAGAAGTCTTTCGGCCTGCCGGTTCATCGCCTGAAATGCGATGTGGCGACACGCTGGAATTCAACTCTCCACATGTTACAGCGACTGTGGCAGCACCGGCGAGCCCTGGTGCAATACGTCATGATGTATAGCCTGGGCCAACGAGATGCAGAAGTGGGGCAGATCACCCTGATGGAGTGATCTCAGATCAAGGACCTATGCACCCTTCTGCACAGTTTCGACATGGCGACGAATATGTTTAGCGCTGACAATGCCATTATCAGCATGACGATTACAGTCATTTACATGCTGGAGCACACGCTAAACACTATTCGTAGTCAGGGGGTGGGACAACAGGAAGGGGAGGAACTACAGGAGGATTCATATGCGCAAGACACAACAACATCACCAAGGTCCAGACGTTCATCATCACCAACGCGGCAGGCATGGGACCATGGGGGACAGGGATCAACAAGGGCGCATGGTAGCAGGTGAGATGTTGAGGAAGGTGCAGGAGGACATGAAGATATGGAGGACGAACTGTCCATGGACATGGAAGACTCAGCAGATGAGGGGGACCTTGGTCAAATTTCAGTTGAAAGAGGTTGGGGGGAGATGACAGAGGAAGAAAGAACGGTTAGCACCTCTATGCCACAAACACAGCGTGGACTTGGTGCGCATGGCTGCGCAAGACACATGAGTGCCTTCTTGTTGCACTACCTCCAACATGACCCTCGTATTGTCAAAATTAGAAGTGATGATGACTACTGGCTTGCCACACTATTAGATCCCCGGGACAAGTCCAAATTTTGTGACATAATTCCACCCATAGAAAGGGACGCACGTATGCAGGAGTATCAGCAGAAGCTGTTACTCGATCTTAGCTCGGCTTTTCCACCAAACAACCGTGCAGGTGAAGGGAGTGATTCTCCCAGTTGTAACTTGACAAACATGGGACGGCCTCGTCATCTTCAACAGTCTACCCGTACCAGTAGGACCGTATCTGGTGCTGGTAACAGCAATTTTATGGAATCTTTTCATAATTTTTTTAGACCCTCCTTTGCAAGGCCACCAGAGACAACAAGTCTGACACATAGTCAACGGATGGAGAGGATGATACAGGAGTATCTCCAAATGAACATCGATGCAATGACTTTGCAAATGGAGCCTTGCTCCTTTTGTGCTTCAAATCTAGAAAAATGTCAAGAGCTCTCCAGTTACGCCTCGAAGATTTTGTCGTGTCCAGCTGCCAGCGTTGTCTCTGAACGTGTCTTCAGTGCTGCTGGGTGTGTGCTGACAGATAAGCGCACGCGTCTGTCCAGTGACAATGTGGACAGACTGACGTTCATCAAAATGAACAAGTCATGGATCCAGAAGGAATTTACTACCCCTGTGTCATCCTGGGGAGAGTAAATGCTTGTGGATTTGGAATGTGCTTGATGCAAATCAAAACATCCTGTTTGCAACTAGGGCACAAGTGCTGCCACTGATAAGGTGTCTGTGTGGGGCCCAATTTTTGGAAAAAAAGGGAGACTCCGCTTGGAGTAACCCTTGCTTGCTGTGTTTTTTAAAAATGATACAAGATGAACAGATCTGAAGGCAAGATGAAGCCAACATCATGTCTCCGCCTGCACTTTTCTCACAAACCTGCATTTTTCCAGGGACACCCTACTCAACACCGTCTACAGACAGCAGCCAGATCTCTGTCCCTCAGATGTGGTCAAATAAAAGGCCACTTACTGCGACCCATGACAAAGCTAAGTGGTTGACTCTATCCCTCTGTAAGCTGTTGGCTACCGAAATGCTGCCTTTACGCGTAGTGGACACACAGGATTTTACAGACCTTATGTCTGTCGCTGTGCCCCAGTACCAGATGCCCAATCACCACTGCTTCTCCAAGAAAAGCATGCCCGCGCTACACCGGCATGTCGCACACAACATCACCACTTCCTTGAGAAAATCTGTGTGCGACAGGGTGCATTTCAACACAGATACTTGGACCAGTAAGCATAGACAGGGTCATTACATGTCACTGACTGGGCACTGGCAAACTATGGTGAGAGATGGAGAAGGGTCTGCTGTACAAGTCTTGCCGTCCCCACGAGTTGTTTCAATCCTTGTTCTGTATGTAGAAGTTAATACACTGCTTCTGCCTCTTCAACCTCGTGTGGGTCCTCTACCTTTGCGCAAACCCTGTGTGGTCAGGCCACCCTTCCTTGCAACTGCGCACAAGGACTACCACACACCTCCTTACTATGCTGGCAGCAGAGCTCAATGCCATCAGGCGGTCAAAGTTTTACTTTGAAATGTATGGGAAATGTGAGTCACACCGCTATTACAGAGAATAGTAGTCAGGCAGGGTCAAAACATTAATTGAGGAACAGGAACAGAATGGGACGGCCAGGACTTAATCAGAAAACAAGCAGAGGTGAAATGCGTATCGGCCAACAAGGTACATAAACAGCAAGCAGGAAAAGTAGTCAGGTAACAAGCACACAAAATCATAAAACTGAACTGGGGGTAAAATTAACCAGAGGTTCATAGCTATGTCTGGCAGTGGTCTGCAGACAGGATGGGCATAAAAAAGGGTGTGGTGTCTTCCCATTGGTTGTAGCTGAATGATGGTATTTCATCTGTGAGATACCCACCAGCTACATTCAGCCAGAGATTCTGCATCTGTCAAGGTAATGCAGCCCAGTGGGTGAGCATAACCTGCGTCCACCTGCGCCGCTGGCATCGACTACTCTCCCATCATCAGCACTATTCATGAAAGGAACACGTTGTCACCTGGCGACCGGAGTACAAATTGACGGAGCGGACTCCGTTGGTGACTTAACAGCCGTGTGCGGCAATGATGCAAACCTGGCTGCGGGCCATCCTCAGGGCAATGTGACACACGTGCCTTTTATGGCTCACGTGTTGATCCGAATTCTCCAGCAATTTTTAAAACACCATCACGGCCTACATGGCCTTGTGCAGCGGGCACGCTCGCTATGTGCTCACTTCCATCGTGCGCACACAGCAGCTCAACAACTTTCATCACTCCGGAAGTCTTAGGGTCTGGCAGTTAAACGCCGGAAATGCGATGTTCCGACACGCAGGAATTGGAATCTGCACATGTTGCAGCGTGTGTGGCAGCACCGCAGAGCCCTGCTGAAATACGGTAAGACATATAGCCTGGGATAAGTTGATCCAGAGGTGGTGCAGATCACGCTGCTGGAGTGGTGTCAGATCAAGGACCTATGCACCCTGCTACACAGTTTTGAAATGTCGACGAAGATGTTTAGCACTGGCAATGTCATTCTCAGCGTGACAATTCTGGTCATCTACATGATGGAGCACACTGTAATTATTATTCGGAGTCAGGTGTTGGGACAAGAGGAAGGGGAGGAAGTACAGGAGGAGTCATATGCGGAAGGGATAACAAGATCTACGAGGTCCAGATGGTCAGCGGCACCTATGCGGCAGTCATGGTGAGGGAGAGGGATTAACAAGGGCGCATAGTATCAGCAAAAAGTGTTGATGAAAGTGCAGGAGCCCATGAAGAAATGGAGGACGAACTGGCGATGGGCATGGAAGACTCAGCAGATGAGTGAGAGCTTGCTCACATTTCGGTTGTGCGAGGTTGTGGGTAGAGGGCAGAGGAAGGATGCACGATTCTCACCTCTCTGCCACCAACACACCAAGGACTTGGTCCTCCTGGATGCACAAGACACATGAGCGCCTTCTTGCTGCACTACCTACATGACCCTCGGATTGTATGAATTTGAAGTAATCCTGAATACTGGGTTGCCACACTGTTAGATCCCCGGTACAAGACAAAATTTGGCGAACTAATTCCTGCCATAGAAATAGACGCACGTATACAGGAGTATCTGCAGAATGTGGTACGCAATCTTAGATCTACTTTTCCACTAAACACCAGTGCTGCACAGAGTGAATCTCAACACTTTGTCATGGATAGGAGGAAATGGTCTTTTACTTGTCCACATCGGAGGGACCGAGGGATGGCTGCTGTGCTGAGATGGCGTTGAGTACGGTGTCCCTGCACAGTTGCACTTTTGGTCATATCCCAAAATGAGTTGAAAAAGGACAGATGCTGTTGGAAAGGGGAACAGGTGTGTTGGAAAGGGGAAAAAAATTTTGGTCCGTGGATTTGGTGGTTAAACAACTGTAACATTTGCTGAAGAAACAACATCTGTTACAGTGGGACTGGCAGATTTGGATAAAGTGGTATATAATCTGTGACCGCTATATAACAAAAATTAATAAGAAAAGAAAGAGAAAGGTATATATCACCTTCAGCAGTCAGTGTCCACCGTGCTCCCAGTTGGAAAAGGAGAGGTTGGCAACTTGAAGGTTTGGTGGAGGATACAGAGCTGTGTGGCTATGAAACTAATAGTAGCCTGAACCGAGTTAGACGCCATTCGGATCTGGAGACTGTGAGCCCTGTTAGCGTCACAGGGTCCACATGCCCACCCAGCCCAGGAACTCCCTGTTAACAACACAGGGGCCATTGAGTACGCTGACCGTGTGCGTAGGGGCCACACCTGTGGACAGCAGGCGCATCAGCAGCAGCAGGCCTGTTAATGCCACTGGGCTGCACAAGCAGGACTGTTAGGACAGGAGCTGGTCTTAACCGTTCTGCGTTACCAACTGTGGTGGTGGCCTGCATCCACCACCCTATCCCTGCCTACCTCTGGCCTAAAGCCGCAATGGGTTCAACACATGGAGGTGTGCTCTTTCGGAGCATAATAGAAGACTGCGCACCTCCTTGTTGGCTCCAGCCCCTTTTATAACCTGGGTCCGCCCCAAACCAGGGTGAACCACAATGCACCTCCTGGAGACAAAAGCAGAGTGACACGTCATGAGTGGCATAACTAGCGTCCTATTTGGAAACGCAACTTCAATGATGACCTCATGGCTGCCATGACCCAAACACCTCACCAGTCATCGTCTGACCATCAATAATGCGGTGACAAGTCATAGGTGTGGGCCTCTGCAAGCCATTTGGGAGGACACCTGATGCCCTGTGGTCTATATGGGACCCCCACATCAGGGCCAGGGCCAAAGAGTTCATTACCGGACCTAGTCTCTGATGCAGGAAGTGCCTGAGCATGCTCAGTAGCATGAAATACAGTCTCTGAAAAAAGACTATCAGCTTTAGCATGGTGTCTAGGCACAAAACAGGACTTAGACCCGGCACAGAATGCAAGCACCTGTGCAAAGAGGCTTTTCACACTTAGTGTGGGAGCATGCGCTGTATCCCGAAATGAAGACTTAGCGTCAGGAATGGCACAGTCAGGCTGAGCATACTCACTAGGCGAAACACTGTAATTATGCTGCAGCTGGGGTACATCGGCACACGCATGCGCACTAGCTGCCTCTCCACACTTAGACGTGGAGGGGAAATTTGTCTTGGAGATGCTGTCTATGAACAGAAGGAAAAGCTAAAGGAAGCCTGACTTTCTATCCCTCCGAATTATGAAATGCAGCAATGAATTCCATGAGTTTGCTATAACATTAGCGTAGCTAAATGTGCATGAGGGTGTGATGTAGAGGTGCTAGAAATAGCTTGTCACCAGTGGGGCACTAATGGAATACAACAGCCAGTTCTATGATGCCACAAAATGGCAGTATTTTGTGCTATCATTATAGCTTATTAAAAACAGAGCACGAGGTTGTCATGCAGAGGTGCTGCACATAGATTTGCAGTAGTGTGAATAGACAAAAGTACAATAGCCACGTTTAGGATACAACTAGGTACACTGAGTGTTTGCTACTATAAATGGCTGAGTTTAAAAAAGTTTGAGTGTGCAATGCAGGCAGACGTGCTGCAAATAACGTTCCAATACTGTGAATTGACAAAAGTACAATAGCCACGTTTAGGATACAACTAGGTACACTGAGTGTTTGCTACTATAAATGGCTGAGTTTAAAAAAGTTTGAGTGTGCAATGCAGGCAGACGTGCTGCAAATAACGTTCCAATACTGTGAATTGACAAAAGTACAATAGCCACGTTTAGGATACAACTAGGTACACTGAGTGTTTGCTACTATAAATGGCTGAGTTTAAAAAAGTTTGAGTGTGCAATGCAGGCAGACGTGCTGCAAATAACGTTCCAATACTGTGAATTGACAAAAGTACAATAGCCACGTTTAGGATACAACTAGGTACAGTGAGTGTTTGCTAGTATAATGGCTGAGTTTAAAAAAGTTAGAGTGTGCAATGCAGGCAGACGTGCTGCAAATAACGTTCCAATACTGTGAATTGACAAAAGTACAATAGCCACGTTTAGGATACAACTAGGTACAGTGAGTGTTTGCTACTATAAATGGCTGAGTTTAAAAAAGTTTGAGTGTGCAATGCAGGCAGACGTGCTGCAAATAACGTTCCAATACTGTGAATTGACAAAAGTACAATAGCCACGTTTAGGATACAACTAGGTACACTGAGTGTTTGCTACTATAAATGGCTGAGTTTAAAAAAGTTTGAGTGTGCAATGCAGGCAGACGTGCTGCAAATAACGTTCCAATACTGTGAATTGACAAAAGTACAATAGCCACGTTTAGGATACAACTAGGTACAGTGAGTGTTTGCTAGTATAATGGCTGAGTTTAAAAAAGTTTGAGTGTGCAATGCAGGCAGACGTGCTGCAAATAACGTTCCAATACTGTGAATTGACAAAAGTACAATAGCCACGTTTAGGATACAACTAGGTACAGTGAGTGTTTGCTAGTATAATGGCTGAGTTTAAAAAAGTTAGAGTGTGCAATGCAGGCAGACGTGCTGCAAATATCGTTCCAATACTGTGAATAGACAAAAGTAAAATAGCCACGTTTAGGATACAACTAGGTACACTGAGTGTTTGCTAGTATAATGGCTGAGTTTAAAAAAGTTAGAGTGTGCAATGCAGGCAGACGTGCTGCAAATAACGTTCCAATACTGTGAATAGACAAAAGTACAATAGCCACGTTTAGGATACAACTAGGTACACTGAGTGTTTGCTACTATAAATGGCTGAGTTTAAAAAAGTTTGAGTGTGCAATGCAGGCAGACGTGCTGCAAATAACGTTCCAATACTGTGAATTGACAAAAGTACAATAGCCACGTTTAGGATACAACTAGGTACAGTGAGTGTTTGCTAGTATAATGGCTGAGTTTAAAAAAGTTTGAGTGTGCAATGCAGGCAGACGTGCTGCAAATAACGTTCCAATACTGTGAATTGACAAAAGTACAATAGCCACGTTTAGGATACAACTAGGTACACTGAGTGTTTGCTACTATAAATGGCTGAGTTTAAAAAAGTTAGAGTGTGCAATGCAGGCAGACGTGCTGCAAATATCGTTCCAATACTGTGAATAGACAAAAGTACAATAGCCACGTTTAGGATACAACTAGGTACACTGAGTGTTTGCTAGTATAATGGCTTAGTAACAATGAGTTGTAGTGTGCAATGCAGGCAGACGTGCTCTGCAAATGTCTTTGCACTAGTGGGACTATAGCAAAGTCCAATAGCCACGTTTAGGATGCCACTAGGTACACTGAGTGTTTGCTAGTAAAATTGCTTAGTTTAAAAAAGTTGGAGTGTGCAATGCAGGCAGATGTGCTCTGCTAATATCTTTGCACTAGTGGGACTATAGCAAAGTCCAATAGCCACGTATAGGATGCCACTAGGTACACTGAGTGTTTGCTAGTATAATGGCTTAGTTAAAATGAGTTTGAGTGTGCAATGCAGGCAGACACGCTATGCAAATGTCTTTGCACTAGTGGGACTATAGCAAAGTCCAATAGCCACGTATAGGATGCCACTAGGTACACTGAGTGTTTGCTAGTATAATGGCTTGGTTTTAATGAGTTGGAGTGTGCAATGCAGGCAGACGCGCTCTGCAAATGTCTTTGCACTAGTGGGACTATAGCAAAGTCCAATAGCCACGTATAGGATGCCACTAGGTACACTGAGTGTTTGCTAGTATAATGGCTTGGTTAGAATGAGTTGTAGTGTGCAATGCAGGCAGATGTGCTCTGCTAATGTCTTTGCACTAGTGGGACTATAGCAAAGTCCAATAGCCACGTATAGGATGCCACTAGGTACACTGAGTGTTTGCTAGTATAATGGCTTAGTTAAAATGAGTTTGAGTGTGCAATGCAGGCAGACGCGCTATGCAAATGTCTTTGCACTAGTGGGACTATAGCAAAGTCCAATAGCCACGTATAGGATGCCACTAGGTACACTGAGTGTTTGCTAGTATAATGGCTTGGTTAGAATGAGTTGTAGTGTGCAATGCAGGCAGATGTGCTCTGCTAATGTCTTTGCACTAGTGGGACTATAGCAAAGTCCAATAGCCACGTATAGGATGCCACTAGGTACACTGAGTGTTTGCTAGTATAATGGCTTAGTTAAAATGAGTTTGAGTGTGCAATGCCGGCAGACGCGCTATGCAAATGTCTTTGCACTAGTGGGACTATAGCAAAGTCCAATAGCCACGTATAGGGTGCCACTAGGTACACTGAGTGTTTGCTAGTATAATGGCTTGGTTTTAATGAGTTGGAGTGTGCAATGCAGGCAGACGCGCTCTGCAAATGTCTTTGCACTAGTGGGACTATAGCAAAGTCCAATAGCCACGTATAGGATGCCACTAGGTACACTGAGTGTTTGCTAGTATAATGGCTTGGTTAGAATGAGTTGTAGTGTGCAATGCAGGCAGACGCGCTCTGCAAATGTCTTTGCACTAGTGGGACTATAGCAAAGTCCAATAGCCACGTATAGGATGCCACTAGGTACACTGAGTGTTTGCTAGTATAATGGCTTGGTTAGAATGAGTTGTAGTGTGCAATGCAGGCAGACGCGCTCTGCAAATGTCTTTGCACTAGTGGGACTATAGCAAAGTCCAATAGCCACGTATAGGATGCCACTAGGTACACTGAGTGTTTGCTAGTATAATGGCTTAGTTAAAATGAGTTTGAGTGTGCAATGCAGGCAGACGCGCTATGCAAATGTCTTTGCACTAGTGGGACTATAGCAAAGTCCAATAGCCACGTATAGGATGCCACTAGGTACACTGAGTGTTTGCTAGTATAATGGCTTGGTTTTAATGAGTTGGAGTGTGCAATGCAGGCAGACGCGCTCTGCAAATGTCTTTGCACTAGTGGGACTATAGCAAAGTCCAATAGCCACGTATAGGATGCCACTAGGTACACTGAGTGTTTGCTAGTATAATGGCTTGGTTAGAATGAGTTGTAGTGTGCAATGCAGGCAGATGTGCTCTGCTAATGTCTTTGCACTAGTGGGACTATAGCAAAGTCCAATAGCCACGTATAGGATGCCACTAGGTACACTGAGTGTTTGCTAGTATAATGGCTTAGTTAAAATGAGTTTGAGTGTGCAATGCAGGCAGACGCGCTATGCAAATGTCTTTGCACTAGTGGGACTATAGCAAAGTCCAATAGCCACGTATAGGATGCCACTAGGTACACTGAGTGTTTGCTAGTATAATGGCTTGGTTAGAATGAGTTGTAGTGTGCAATGCAGGCAGATGTGCTCTGCTAATGTCTTTGCACTAGTGGGACTATAGCAAAGTCCAATAGCCACGTATAGGATGCCACTAGGTACACTGAGTGTTTGCTAGTATAATGGCTTGGTTTTAATGAGTTGGTGTGTGCAATGCAGGCAGACGCGCTCTGCAAATGTCTTTGCACTAGTGGGACTATAGCAAAGTCCAATAGCCACGTATAGGATGCCACTAGGTACACTGAGTGTTTGCTAGTATAATGGCTTGGTTTTAATGAGTTGGAGTGTGCAATGCAGGCAGACGCGCTCTGCAAATGTCTTTGCACTAGTGGGACTATAGCAAAGTCCAATAGCCACGTATAGGATGCCACTAGGTACACTGAGTGTTTGCTAGTATAATGGCTTGGTTAGAATGAGTTGTAGTGTGCAATGCAGGCAGACGCGCTCTGCAAATGTCTTTGCACTAGTGGGACTATAGCAAAGTCCAATAGCCACGTATAGGATGCCACTAGGTACACTGAGTGTTTGCTAGTATAATGGCTTGGTTAGAATGAGTTGTAGTGTGCAATGCAGGCAGATGTGCTCTGCTAATGTCTTTGCACTAGTGGGACTATAGCAAAGTCCAATAGCCACGTATAGGATGCCACTAGGTACACTGAGTGTTTGCTAGTATAATGGCTTAGTTAAAATGAGTTTGAGTGTGCAATGCCGGCAGACGCGCTATGCAAATGTCTTTGCACTAGTGGGACTATAGCAAAGTCCAATAGCCACGTATAGGATGCCACTAGGTACACTGAGTGTTTGCTAGTATAATGGCTTGGTTTTAATGAGTTGGAGTGTGCAATGCAGGCAGACGCGCTCTGCAAATGTCTTTGCACTAGTGGGACTATAGCAAAGTCCAATAGCCACGTATAGGATGCCACTAGGTACACTGAGTGTTTGCTAGTATAATGGCTTGGTTAGAATGAGTTGTAGTGTGCAATGCAGGCAGACGCGCTCTGCAAATGTCTTTGCACTAGTGGGACTATAGCAAAGTCCAATAGCCACGTATAGGATGCCACTAGGTACACTGAGTGTTTGCTAGTATAATGGCTTAGTTATCAGTTGGAGTGTGCAGAGGACAAGAGGGTACAGTGGCAGGATTGTGGTGCTCTGGGTAGAGGAATGGAAGCCTGCCTTTCTATTCCCTCCTAATGGTGAAATGCAGGTAGGAAATCCCTGACCTGGGCTACACAGACGCTGTTGCTGTTTGCAGGACCTGTCACCTATGGCTCTCTGACCCTGCCGGTTGGAGCCCTTAAAAGGACTGCTATAAAGTGCTCTCCCTAAGCTGTCTAACGCTGTGTATGCAGCGCATACAGCTGTATCGGCTATAGGACTCAGGAAGACGGAGCTGCGACAGTGATGTCTGACACCAAAGACGCAGAAGGCAGATAATGGCGTCCGTGAAGAAAATGTCCGGTTTTATAATGCAGGGACATGTGACATGCAGATCCTATCACACATGCCGTTGCTTCTCTGGCTCAAAGTCCACTTAGCTGTGTGTGTGTCTGGGATTGGCTGACATGCTGGCCCGCCCCACAAGACGCGCGCACTTAGGGAAGGAAGACAAGAAAAAAAAAAAAAAAAAATGGCGATCGCCATTATAGAAACAGCAGTGATCTGAAGGCGCTGTTCACGCACACTATACACTGAAATGTGATAATAGTTTGATTCACAGAGTGACTTACACTATTACAGCAGAAACCAAGCTATGATTTAGCTGTTTTTTGGCTGCTAGAACCGTTCTCGAACGTTTCTAGAACTACCGAGCTTTTGCAAAAAGCTCGAGTTCTAGTTCGATCTAGAACATGCCCCAAAATCACTCGAGCCGCGAACTGGAGAACCACGAACCACGAACCGCGCTCAACTCTAGTGAATACCCGAGGGGCCGTGGCTAACCCGAAGGGAAGAGCCACGAATTGGAAATGATCTTCTCCTATTGCAAAACGTAGCCAATGCTGGTGTGAAACTGCAATTGGAACATGCAGATAGGCATCTCTGATGTCGATGGATGCCAGGAAATCCCCTTGGGTCATTGAGGCAATGACTGATCGCAGAGACTCCATGCGAAAGTGCCGCACCTGAACATGCTTGTTGAGAAGCTTGAGATCCAGGATGGGCTGGAAGGTACCGTCCTTTTTGGGAACTAGGAAGAGATTTGAGTAGAAACCTCTGAACCGTTCCCGGGCGGGAACTGGTACAATTACTCCGTTGGCCTGCAAGGCTGCCACGGCCTGTGAGAAGGCGGCGGCCTTGGAGCAAGGGGGCGTTGAGAGAAAAAATCTGTTTGGCGGGCTGGAAGAGAATTCTATCCTGTAGCCGTGGGAGATGATATCTCTCACCCACTGATCGGAGACGTGTTGAAACCAAGCGTCGCCAAAGTGGGAGAGCCTGCCACCGACTAAGGACGTCGCCGGAGCGGGCAGAGAGTCACGAGGAGGCTGCCTTTGTGGCAGCACCTCCTGCGGTCTTCTATGGACGCGCTTTTGGGCGCCAGTTGGATTTCTGGTCCTTGGCTGAGTTAGCGGACGAGGCCGAGAGCTTAGAGGACGACCAGTTGGAGGAACGAAAGGAGCGAAACCTCGACTGACTCCTACCCTGGGCAGGTTTCTTGGTTTTGGTTTGTGGCATGGAAGTACTCTTCCCGCCAGTAGCTTCCTTAATAATTTCATCCAGCTGTTCTCCGAACAGCCGGGACCCAGCAAAAGGGACCCAGCAAGGTACTTCTTAGAAGAAGCATCTGCCTTCCACTCTCGAAGCCACAAGATCCTGCGGATAACGAGGGAATTAGCCGAAGCCACCGCAGTGCGGTGAGAAGCCTCCAGCATGGCAGACATGGCATAAGATGAAAAAGCTGAAGCTTGAGAAGTTAAGGCAACCATTTCGGGCATAGATTCCCTGGTGAGGGAATGCATCTCCTCTAGAGAAGCAGAGATGGCTTTGAGAGCCCACACTGCTGCAAAGAAGGGAATTTTGTTTACTTACCGTAAATTCCTTTTCTTCTAGCTCCAATTGGGAGACCCAGACAATTGGGTGTATAGCTACTGCCTCCGGAGGCCGCACAAAGTACTACACTTAAAAGTGTAAGGCCCCTCCCCTTCTGGCTATACACCCCCCCGTGGGAGCACGGGTCCCTCAGTTTTAGTGCAAAAGCAAGAAGGAGGAAAGCCAATAACTGTTTCAAAAACAATTCAATCCGATAAACAATATCGGAGAACGTAACTTATCAACATGAACAACATGTGCACCCGAAAAACAAATACCCTCAGAAAAAACAGGGCGGGTGCTGGGTCTCCCAATTGGAGCTAGAAGAAAAGGAATTTACGGTAAGTAAACAAAATTCCCTTCTTTTTCGCTCCTAATTGGGAGACCCAGACAATTGGGATGTCCAAAAGCAGTCCCTGGGTGGGTAAAAGAATACCTCGCGATCGGGCTGTCAGGCAGCCCTTTCTTACAGGTGGGCCACCGCCGCCTGCAGGACTTGTCTACCTAGGCTGGCATCCGCCGAAGCGTAGGTATGCACCTGATAATGCTTGGTGAAAGTGTGCAGACTCGACCAGGTAGCCGCCTGGCACACCTGCTGAGCCGTAGCCTGATGCCGTAATGCCCAGGACGCACCCACGGCTCTGGTAGAATGGGCCTTCAGTCCAGAAGGAGTCGGAAGCCCAGCAGAACGGTAGGCGTGAAGAATTGGTTCCTTGATCCACCGCGCAAGGGTGGATTTGGAAGCTTGCGACCCTTTATGCTGACCAGCGACCAGGATAAAGAGTGCATCCGAACGGCGCAGAGGCGCCGTGCGGGAAATGTAGATCCTGAGTGCTCTCACCAGGTCCAACAGATGCAAACCCTTTTCAAATTGGTGAACTGGATGCGGACACAAAGATGGTAAAGTGATATCCTGATTGAGATGAAAGGAAGATACCACCTTGGGAAGAAACTCTGGAATTGGACGCAGTACTACCTTGTCTTGGTGAAACACCAGGAAGGGAGATTTGCAAGATAACGCCGCCAGCTCTGACACTCTCCGAAGAGACGTGACCGCCACCAGAAAAGCCACTTTCTGTGAAAGCCGAGAAAAGGAAATATCCTTCATAGGCTCGAAAGGTGGCTTCTGGAGAGCAATTAGAACCTTGTTCAGATCCCAGGGTTCCAATGGCCGCTTGTAAGGGGGAACGATATGACAAACCCCTTGCAGGAACGTGCGTACCTTAGGAAGTCGCGCCAGGCGCTTCTGAAAGAATATGGATAGCGCAGAGACTTGTCCTTTAAGGGAGCTAAGCGACAAACCTTTTTCCAACCCAGACTGCAGGAAGGAAAGAAAAATAGGCAATGCAAATGGCCAGGGAGAAACTCCCTGAGCAGAGCACCAAGATAAGAATATCTTCCACGTTCTGTGGTAGATCTTGGCGGAGGATGGTTTCCTAGCCTGTCTCATGGTGGCAACAACATCATGAGATAAACCTGAGGTCCCTAGGATCCAGGACTCAATGGCCACACAGTCAGGTTCAGGGCCGCAGAATTCAGATGGAAAAACGGCCCTTGAGACAGCAAGTCTGGACGGCCTGGTAGCGCCCACGGTTGTCCTACCGTGAGATGCCACAGATCCGGGTACCACGACCTCCTTGGCCAGTCTGGAGCGACGAGAATGGCGCAACGGCAGTCGGACCTGATTTTGCGGAGCACTCTGGGCAACAATGCCAGAGGTGGGAACACATAAGGTAGTCGGAACTGCGACCAATCCTGAACTAAGGCGTCTGCCGCCAGAGCTCGGTGATCGTGAGACCGTGCCATGAAAACCGGGACCTTGTTGTTGTGCCGTGACGCCATCAGGTCGACGTCCGGCATCCCCCAGCGGCGACAGATCTCCTAAAACACGTCCGGGTGAAGGGACCATTCCCCTGCGTCCATGCCCTGGCGACTGAGAAAGTCTGCTTCCCAGTTTTCCACGCCTGGGATGTGAACTGCGGATATGGTGGATGCTGTGTTTTCCACCCACGTCAGAATCCGCCGGACTTCTAAAAACGCTGATGCTCTGGCGCAATCGGCACGTAAAGATAAGCATCTTTTATGTCTATTGATGCTAAGAAATCTCCTTGAGACATTGAGGCTATGACGGAGCGTAGAGATTCCATCCGGAACCTCCTGGTTTTTACGTGTTTGTTGAGCAACTTTAGATCCAGGACGGGCCGAAAGGACCCGTCCTTCATTGGCACCACAAACAGATTGGAGTAAAAACCGTGACCTTGTTCCTGAAGAGGAACGGAAGTCACCACTCCTTCCGCCTTTAGAGCGGCCACCGCCTGCAGCAGAGCATCGGCTCGGTCGGGCGGTGGGGAAGTTCTGAAGAAACGCGTTGGAGGACGAGAACTGAACTCTATCCTGTACCCGTGAGACAGAATGTCCCTCACCCAACGGTCTTTGACCTGTGACAGCCAAACGCCGCCAAAGCGGGAGAGCCTGCCACCGACCGAGGATGCGGAGAGAGGAGGCTGAAAGTCATGAGGAAGCCGTCTTGGTAACGGTTCTTCCTGCTGTCTTTTTTGGGCGTGACTGAGTCCGCCAAGAATCTGAGCCTCTCTGATCCTTTTGATTCCTTTTGGACGAGGAGAATTGGGACCTGCCTGAGCCTCGAAAGGACCGAAAACCAGACTGACCCCTCCTTTGTTGGGGCTTGTTTTGTCTGTGTTGAGGTAAGGATGAGTCCTTACCCTTGGAGTGTTTAATGATTTCATCCAAACGCTCCCCAAACAATCGGTCACGAGAAAAAGGCAAACTGGTTAAGCACTTCTTGGAAGCAGAATCTGCTTTCCATTCTCTCAACCACAGGGCTCTGCGCAAAACCACGGAGTTGGCTGACGCCACCGCCGTACGGCTCGTAGAGTCCAGGACAGCATTAATCGCGTAAGACGCGAATGCAGACATTTGAGAGGTCAATGGTGCCACCTGCGGGGCAGATGTACGTGTGACCGAGTCGACTTGTATAAGCCCAGCTGAAATAGCTTGGAGTGCCCATACGGCTGCAAAAGCTGGCGCCAACGACGCTCCAATAGCTTCATAGATGGATTTCAGCCAGAGCTCCATCTGCCTGTCAGTGGCATCTTTAAGTGCCGCTCCATCTTCTACTGCAACTAAGGATCTAGCTGCAAGCCTGGAGATTGGAGGGTCCACCTTGGGACACTGGGTCCAACCCTTGACCACGTCAGGGGGAAAAGGATAGCGTGTATCTTTAAGCCGTTTAGAAAACCGCTTCTCAGGAAAAGCGTGGTGTTTCTGTATTGCATCTCTAAAGTCAGAGTGGTCCAGAAAAGTGCTTAATTTACGCTTGGGATATCTGAAATGGAATTTCTCCTGCTGTGAAGCTGCCTCCTCCTCAGTAGGAGCTGGCGGAGAAATATCTAACATCCTATTGATGGACGCTATAAGATCATTCACTATGGCGTCACCATCCGGTGTATCCAGATTGAGAGCGGACCCAGGATCAGAATCTTGATCAGTTACATCCGCCTCATCACCCATAGATTCGTCCCGCTGGGATCCTGACCAGTGAGACGAAGTTGAGGGCCCCTCATAACGAGCCCGCTTAGGTTGTCTGGGACTGTCGTCCGAGTCAGAATCGTCACCCTGGGGTGCATGTGACACCCCCGGAGCTTGGAAGTGTTCCAGCTGAGGGGGACCAGGGGGCAATGATGCCACAGTGTCCATGGTCTGAGTTACTGGTCTAGACTGCAATGTTTCAAGAATCTTTGACATGGTCATAGACAATCTGTCAGCAAAAGCTGCAAACTCCGTTCCTGTCACCTGGACAGCATTCACAGGTGGTACACCCTGGGTCACGTCCAGCAGAGGCCCCGGCTGTGCAAGTTGCACAGGAGCCGAGCACTGCACACAATGGGGGTCAGTGGAACCTGCCGGTAGAGCAGCCCCACATGCGGTACAGGCAGCATATAATGTCTGTGCCTTGGCACCCTTGCGTTTTGCGGACGACATGCTGTTGCCTCCTTGTAATCTAGGAGGGGGTATAGCCGAGAATCACCAGCGACTGTACAGTACAAAGTATTTGCAAATGCAAAATACTCAGTATACAAACGGCACAAGTGGGGGTGAGCCCTTGAGGCTGCTTACCGCCCGCTGAACAGCGGGTATGAGGCCGTAGAATCCCGTGTCTGGGTCTCCCCGTCTCCCCTCTGCAGCTCAGCTTGCAGGCAGGAATGGCTGCCGGCGTCCTGTGAAGAGGGGCGGACCGTGGGCGTGCCACAAACAAAGAGCGGGAAACTGCGTCCTACTGTGCCTGGTGTGAGGGCTGGAGTATGTAAAAACGACTCCAGCCCTCAGCACTGATGCTCTGTACAGCGTCCCGCCCTCCTCCTGACTGGCAGGTGCGGAGGCGGGAACGAACGAACTAGGCCGCAAAAGCCGGGGACTGTAGTAATAAGCGCGGCCGTGATATATGCACGGCCAGCGCGGAAGTCCCCGGCGCACCACAAGTCCCAGCCGCGTCGCAGTCCCAGCGGCCGGCGCGACCGTTCTCCCTGAGTCTACCCACTCAGCTAAGCTGAAGTGAGGAAATGGCACAAGCGCAGCAGCGCTGTTGTCCCCGGCGCACTAACACACCCAGCAATGCTGCGGTGTGCGCGCGTATGCACGGGGACACAGAGTACCTTGACGGAGCAGGGCCATGTCCCTGACGATACTCAGCTCCATATCCAGCGGCTTCTCCAGGGGCTGCGGATGGAGCACGGTCTCAGTGCCTGGAGACCGGTAAAATCCCACTTCGCCCAGAGCCCTAATGGGGATGGGGAAGGAATCAGCATGTGGGCTCCAGCCTCCGTACCCGCAATGGGTACCTCAACCTTAACAAGCACCACCGACAGAAAGTGGGGTGAGAAGGGAGCATGCTGGGGACCCTAGTATGGGTCCTCTTTTCTTCCATCCGACATAGTCAGCAGCTGCTGCTGACTAAACAGTGGAGCTATGCGTGCGTGTCTGACCTCCTTCGCACAAAGCAAAAAACTGAGGGACCCGTGCTCCCACGGGGGGGTGTATAGCCAGAAGGGGAGGGGCCTTACACTTTTAAGTGTAGTACTTTGTGCGGCCTCCGGAGGCAGTAGCTATACACCCAATTGTCTGGGTCTCCCAATTAGGAGCGAAAAAGAAAGTCGGGGAAAACGCGGCCCCCGCCGCTTCATACACGGATTTGGCCAGAAGGTCAATCTGACGGTCAGTGGAATCCTTAAGGGAGGTGCCATCAGCCACCGACACAACGGTCCGGGCTGAGAGCCTAGACACCGGAGGGTCTACCGTTGGGGAATGAGTCCACTCCTTGACCACCTCAGGTGGAAAGGGAAAACGGTCATCAGAACCACGCTTTGGGAAGCGTTTGTCAGGACAGGCCCTGGGCTTGGTCACAGCAGCCTGAAAACTGGAGTGGTTAAAGAACACACTCTTTGCTCTCTTAGGCGAGGTAAACTGGTGTTTTTCTGCCAGAGAGGGTTGCTCCTCTGATACTGCCGGATTGAGATCCAGTACAGAATTAATGGAAGCAATCAAGTCACTAAGATCTGAGTCACCCTCGGACAGATCAATGGGGTACATGGAGTTAGCCTCCGAGCCCCCTGTAAAGGCATCCTCCTCATCCTGCGAGTCAGCTCTTGAATAAGAGCCGCGGGAGGAGGAGGGAGAGGAAACCCTGCGTCTCCTCTTAGGAGGACGGGGTCTGGGCCCTGATGATGAATCCTCTGTGAGCTCCGGTCCTAAGGGACCCTTAGCAGTAGAGGCACCCTGTGAAGGGGGCTGATGCATATTAATCAAAGTCCTAGACAGAAGTCCCATGGACTCAGCAAAAGACTGGGAGATAGACCTAGAAAAGGATTCTACCCAAGCCGGGGGTTCAGCCACAGGTGCAGGAGCAGCCTGAGAGACCACTGGGGGTGAGACTCCAGGCTGTGGCACCGCCAAGTTAGAGCAGACATCACAATGCGGATAGGTGCTCGGTTCAGGCAGCAGTAGCTTACATGCAGCGCATACAGTATAAAGCTTTGGAGCCTTGCTCCTCGTGTGAGACATGCTGCTGGAGTGGGGGCTCTGCAAGAGAATGAACCCCAGAGAGTATATACAGAGGTCCAGAACCAGAGACCGGTTGTGGCTTACCAGACCGCTGGAGCGGTGCTGTGTGCCCTCCAGATCCCGAAGCCCGGACCCCCAAGCACAGCACCTCAGCAGGGATGCAGAGTGCAGACCAGCGCCGAGTGAACTCTGTCTGAGAAAATGGCCGCCGGAGCGAAGAGAGGGGGCGGGACTTGGCTTGGAGAGCGGGATCTGGAGGGCCATAGAGACCTACAGGGGAGGAGACACGCACAGCAGTGGGGAGTGTCCCTCCCCTGTGCAGAACGGCCGCCGGGAGGAGCCGAGCTTGTTCCTCTGCATGAGTGACATGCGAGGGTAGTGAACAGAAACTAGGCCTCCGGCAAAGCCGGGGCCTAAATTTGAGCGGCGAGGCCGACGCGCAGGCACCATCGGCGCGGTTCTCGGGCGACAGCTAGAGAACCCGCCGGAAATGCCAATAAATACAGTAAGCACACTCTCCCCAAACAATAAAGCACAGGGACCCCCAATATATAAACGTCTCAGGTACTTAGCTGCTGAGACGCAGGGCCAGGTCCCTGGGGATGAGTGCTCCGGTCCAGCAGGGTCCTGAAGGGCTGCGGATGGAGACCGGTTTCCTGCCAGGCATGGAGACCGTGCTGGCTCCCACTTCAAGCCAGACCCAGGATGGATGGTGAAGGAGCACGGCATATAAGGCTCCAGCCTTGGAAATCAACCTTATAACAACGCCGACACAGTGGGGTGAGAAGGGACATGCCGGGGGTCCAGACGTTGACCCGCACTTCTTCAATCTCATTCCAAAAAGGAAAAAATCATATGAGAATGCATGTGTGGATGTATGCCTCCTGAACACAAAGCGATAAACTGGCTGGGTCTGCTCACCAGGGGGTGTATAAGCTCAGAGGGAGGAGCTACACTTTTAAGTGTAGTACTTTGTGTGTCCTCCGGAGGCAGAAGCTAAACACCCAAGGTCTGGGTCTCCCAAAGGAACGATAAAGAAAATGATACTGTTAAAAACGTCAGCTCGAGATACTAAAAACAGCCATCACTGAGCCATAGATTTAAAAAAATGAGAACGCTATGGGTCTCAGAAAATGGCGCAAAACATCCGTCACTTTTTTCGGACAAACTTCTGATTATTTTTTTAACCCCTTAGATTAAAGTAAACCTATTCATGTTTGGTGTCTACAAACTTGCAGTAACCTCAGGCATCACAACAGCACATCACGTTTACCATATAGTGAACACAGTGAATAAAATGTCTCAAAAACAATAGAGCAATCACACTTTTTTTTGCAATTTCTCCACATTTGGAACTTTTTTGCCATTTTACAGTACACTGCATGGTAAAACTCACGGTTTCATTTAAAATTACAGCTCATTCTGCAAAAAATGAGCCCTCACATGACCATATTGACTGAAAAATAAAAAAGTTACGTCTGTCAGAAGAATGGCAAACCCCCCACAAATACCGGAAAGTGTAAAGTCGGCCGGTCGTGAAGGGGTTAACCTTTCCTCGCGCCTGCACATTACAGTACTTTGATCAGCAGGGCAGATGAATGCGCCTGCGCAGGACCGCAATGTCGGCTTGTGTGGATGACGTAGACACATCATCCACACCGGACTGGGAAGAAGGAGGCCGAAGATCGCAGCAGAGAGGATGCGTCAGACCTGAAAGAGGAGGCACCGCACTGGAGAGCTGCGATACCCATTGGACTGGACCCACCCTAGGTGAGTATTATAAAAGTACTTTTTCCGTTTTACAGAGCGGCCTAGGTTCTTATATACAGTATTTTGGAATGCTGTATATAAGAACTCAGTGGTATTGGACACAGCTTGTAGTCCCCAAATCTGGTGACAGATTCCCATTAAAAAATCGGAAGGAACACAAACTTACACAATAAATCACCAACATATTTGTGCTTCTAAGGGCGTGATTTATTACGCCCAGTATCCATGCCAGAAAATCTACATAGGAATGACCACAAGGGACTTAACCTCTTACAGACATTGGACGTACTGGGTACATCGTAGATAATGGCGGTGTAATCATCGTCGGCTGCTGCAGTAAACCGGCACCGATTTCCGCACATATATGCTGATCTGAACAGCAGACATGTGTAGCTTACAAGAAAGGGTGGATCCACGATTCACCCATGCCTTTTAATGCCTTAGACCGCGCTGTCAATTACTGACAGCGCAATGTAAATGGCCATGGCAGGGAAATTTCCTTTCCTCGACGCTATCGGAGTCCCCGTGACGCGATCACGGGAAGCCGATGGTTGCCATGGTAGCACAGGGTTATGTCATGACTCATGTCGCTATCATGACTCACATCCTGTTACAGCCGGCTGGTTGTAACAGGACAGCAGCATTTCAGCTGATCAGAGCTCTGCCGCTCTGATCAGCAGAAATGAACAAGCGATCAGACAGCTAATCCTTACCCCTAGGGGGACTATTAAAATAAAAAAAGTTTAAAAAAAGTTTTAAAGAATTAAAAAAACCAACTAAAAATTTAAATCACTCCCCATTCGCCCCACTAAAAATAAGAGGGTTAAAAAAATAATAAAAATACACTCATTTGGTATCACAGAGTTCAGAAATGCCCAGTCTATCAAAATCTAAAATGAAGTAATATGATCGGTAGACGGCGTAGCCGTAAAAACAAAATTCCAACCGGCAAAGTTAAGTTTTTTGGTCTTCGCAAATTTTGAGCAAGATGCAATACCAGGGAGTCAAAACGTAGCATCTGCGCAAAAATGGTTCAGCTAAAAATGCAAACAAATAAGCCATCAGTGAGCCCCATATCCTGAAAAATGAGAACACTACAAGTTGCAGAAAATGGCGCTGAAAGTGCTCCAATTTTTTGGACAAACCTTTTTTTAACCCCTTAGATAAAAGTAAACCTAAACATGTTTAGTATCAACGAACTCATACCAACCTGAAGTATCACACCCACCCATCAGTTTTACCATAAAGTGAACATGGTGAATAAAGTACCCCATAAACCATTGTCCAATCACACTTTTTTGTAATTTTTCCGCACGTGGAAATTTTTTGCTGTTTTCCAGTACCATATATGTTAAAACTCATGGTTTCACTTAAAAGACCAATACGTCCCGCAAAAAACAAGCCCTCTTATGGCAAGATTGACGGGAAAAATAAAAAAGTTACGACTCTCGGAAAAAGGGGAGCAAAAAACAAAAACGGAAAAATCGTCCAGGGGTTAGGGGGTTAAAGGTGTGAGTCCGTGAGCACATCAGGGACATTGAGAAGAAGGGAATTTTGTTTACTTACCGTAAATTCCTTTTCTTCTACCTCCTATTGGGAGACCCAGACAATTGACAATTGGGTGTATAGCTTCTGCCTCCGGAGGCCACACAAAGTATTACACTTTAAAAAGTGTAACCCCTCCCCTCTGCCTATACACCCTCCCGTGGATCACGGGCTCCTCAGTTTTGGTGCAAAAGCAGGAAGGAGAAAACTTATAAATTGGTCTAGGGTAAATGCAATCCGAAGGATGTTCGGAGAACTGCAAACCATGAACCAAAAGAACAATTCAACATGAACAACATGTGTACACAAAAAAACAACCAGCCCGAAGGGTACAGGGGCGGGTGCTGGGTCTCTCAATAGGAGCTAGAAGAAAAGGAATTTACGGTAAGTAAACAAAATTCCCTTCTTCTTTGTCGCTCCATTGGGATACCCAGACAATTGGGACGTCCAAGAGCAGTCCCTGGGTGGGTAAAAGAATACCTCAATAAAAAGAGCCGAAAAACGGCCCCCTCTTACAGGTGGGCAACCGCCGCCTGAAGGACTCGCCTACCTAGACTGGCGTCTGCCGAAGCATAGGTATGCACTTGATAGTGTTTCGTGAAAGTGTGCAGACTAGACCACGTAGCTGCCTGACACACCTGCTGAGCCGTAGCCCGGTGCCGCAATGCCCAGGACGCACCCACGGCTCTGGTAGAATGGGCTTTCAGCCCTGAAGGAAGCGGAAGCCCAGAAGAACGGTAGGCTTCGAGAATCGGTTCCTTGATCCACCGAGCCAAGGTTGACTTGGAAGCCTGCGAGCCCTTACGCTGGCCAGCGACAAGGACAAAGAGCGCATCTGAACGACGCAGGGGCGCCGTGCGAGACACGTAGAGCCGGAGTGCTCTCACAAGATCCAAAGAGTGCAAATCCCTTTCACACTGGTGAATTGGATTAAGACAAAAAGAAGGCAAGGAGATATCCTGATTGAGATGAAAAGGGGATACCACCTTAAGCTGGTGTCACACATAACGACAACGACAACGACGTCGCTGCTACGTCACCATTTTCTGTGACGTTGCAGCGACGTCCCGTCGCTGTCGCTGTGTGTGACATCCAGCAACGACCTGGCCCCTGCTGTGAGGTCGCCGGTCGTTGCTGAATGTCCAGCTTCATTTTTTGGTCGTCACTCTCCCGCTGTGACACACACATCGCTGTGTGTGACAGCGAGAGAGCGACGAAATGAAGCGATCAGGAGCCGGCACTGGCAGCTGCGGTAAGCTGTAACCAGCGTAAACATCGGGTAACCAAGGGAAGACCTTTCCCTAGTTACCCGATGTTTACGCTGGTTACCGGCCTCCGCTCTTGCTGCCAGTGCCGGCTCCTGCACTGTGACATGTGGCTGCAGTACGCATCGGGTAATTAACCCAATGTGTGCTGCAGGAGAGCAAGGAGCCAGCGCTAAGCGCGGCTCCCTGCTCTCTGAACTGTGACATGTAGCTGCAGCACACATCGGGTTAATTAACCCGATGTGTGCTGCAGGAGAGCAAGGAGCCAGCGCTAAGCGCGGCTCCCTGCTCTCTGCACATGTAGCACAGCGACGTTATGATCGCTGCTTCTGCTGTGTTTGACAGCTAAGCAGCGATCATAACAGCGACTTACAAGGTCGCTGTTACGTCACCGAAAATGGTGACGTAACAGCGACGTCGTTGTCGCTGTCGTTTAGTGTGACACCAGCTTTAGGGAGAAATTCCGGGACCGGACGCAGAACCACCTTATCCTGGTGAAACACCAGGAAGGGGGCTTTGCATGACAGCGCTGCTAGCTCAGACACTCTCCGAAGTGATGTGACTGCCACTAGGAAGGCCACCTTCTGCGAAAGACGTGATAAAGAGACATCCCGCAGCGGCTTGAAAGGTGGTTTCTGAAGAGCCGTTAGCACCCTGTTAAGATCCCAGGGTTCCAGCGGACGCTTGTAAGGTGGGACTATGTGGCAAACTCCCTGCAGGAACGTGCGGACCTGCGGAAGCCTGGCTAGACGCTTTTGAAAAAACACGGAGAGCGCCGATACTTGGCCCTTGAGAGAGCCCAGTGACAAACCCTTGTCCATTCCGGATTGAAGGAATGAAAGAAAAGTGGGTAAGGCAAGCGGCCATGGAGTAAAACCGTTATTAGCGCACCAAGATAGGAAGATTTGCCAAGACCTATAATAGATCTTGGCGGACGTAGGCTTCCAGGCCTGTCTCATGGTGGCAATGACATCCTGAGATAACCCGGAAGACGCTAGGAGCCAGGACTCAATGGCCACACAGTCAGGTTGAGGGCCACAGAATTCAGATGGAAAAACGGCCCTTGTGACAGCAAGTCTGGACGGTCTGGAAGCGCCCACGGTTGACCCACCGTGAGATGCCACAGATCCGGATACCACGACCGCCTCGGCCAGTCTGGAGCGACGAGAATGGCGCGACGGCAGTCGGACCGGATCTTGCGTAGTACTCTGGGCAGCATTGCCAGAGGGGGAAACACATAAGGCAGTCGAAACTGCGACCAATCCTGAACTAACGCGTCCGCCGCCAGAGCTCTGTGATCCTGAGACCGTGCCATGAATGCCGGGACTTTGTTGTTGTGCCGTGACGCCATGAGATCGACGTCCGGAGTTCCCCAGCGGCGACAGATCTCTCGAAACACGTCTGGGTGCAGAGACCATTCCCCCGCGTCCATGCCCTGACGACTGAGAAAATCTGCTTCCCAGTTTTCTACGCCCGGGATGTGAACTGCGGAGATGGTGGAGGCTGTGGCTTCCACCCACTGCAGAATCCGTCGGACTTCCTGGAAGGCTTGACGACTGCGAGTGCCGCCTTGGTGGTTGATGTATGCGACGGCAGTGGCGTTGTCCGACTGAATACGGATCTGCCTGCCCTCCAACCACCGATGAAAAGCCAATAGGGCTAGATACACTTCAGATGGGAAGGGGTAACGTGTGTCAGTGAGGCGCTTAGTAAAGCGCTTGTCCGGGGCCGCTCTGGGCTTCTGGACAGCGTCCCTGAAGTTAGAGTGATCAAAAAACGTATTGCGTGTACGTTTGGGGAACCGAAACTGGTGTTTCTCCTGCTGAGACGCCGACTCCTCTACAGGAGGAGGCGGGGGAGAGAGATCTAACACCTGGTTGATGGACGAGATAAGATCATTTACTAAGGTGTCCCCCTCAGGTGTATCAAGGTTAAGGGCGACGTCAGGGTCAGAGCCCTGAGCTGCGACGTCCGCCTCGTCCTCCAGAGAGTCCTCAAGCTGGGATCCCGAGCAGCGAGAGGAAGTCGGGGAAGAGTCCCAGCGAGCCCGCTTAGCCGGTCTAGGACTACGGTCCGGGCAGGAGTCCTCCGCCTGAGACCGAGGGGCCAACCTGGGAGCACGCTGCGGCGCGAACCGAGAGGGGCCTGGAGGCGACGAGCCAACAGGGGCCGGGGCCTGTGAAAGGTCCGGTCTGGACTGCAAAGCCTCTAGCAGCTTAGAAGACCATTTGTCCATAGACTGTGCAATAGATTGAGAAAGTGACTCAGAGAGTTTCTCAGCAAAAGATGCGAACTCTGTCCCTGCAGCCTGGTCAGGGGGAGCAGGGGGGTCTACATGAGCCGAGGGGCCCACCAGTGTCCGAGGCTCCGGCTGAGCAAGCGAAACAGGGGTCGAGCATTGCTCACAGTGAGGGTAGGTGGAACCCGCAGGTAACATAGCCCCACAAGAGGTACAGGCCGCAAAAAAACCCTGTGCCTTAGCAGCTTTGCTCCTTGTGGACGACATGCTGTTGTCTCCTAGGAGAGTGATCACTGAGGGTATATGGGAAGGGGGTATACAGCCCGACCGAACAGATAGATATAGATATATACGTATCTAATCCGGCACCCTAGGGGGACCAGCACCGGGTGACCGGTGTGGCTTACCGACCGCTAACGAGCGGTGTGTGTCCTCCAGATTCCCTGCCTTGGATCTCCCGGAGCTGCAGAGCTGTTCACTGAGAATCCTCCACCGGCAGAATGCCAAAAAATGGCTGCCGGAGCTCTCAGGGGAGGAGTGGAGCCGTGGGCGGCGCCAGAAAAGTGCGGGAATCTGGGGTCCCCACAGTGATCAGTGAGGGGGGAGGAAACATGCAGGATGCTCCAGCCCTCATATCCGACGTCAGGTCGGTAATCCCGATTTTTGAGACTAGGCCGCGATGAAGCCGGGGACTAAATTTTAAACCGCGCACGACAAGCAGGCACGGTCGGCGCGGAAGTCCACCGGCCTCCTGAATTCAGCAGCCGCCGCGGCTTCCGGGAAGAAGGTGCGCTCCCTGCACAGTCCCCTATGGGGACACAGAGTACCTTAGAGTTGCAGGGCCCGGTCCCTGAGGTTGAAGAGGCTCCGGTCCGGCAGGGTCCCACAGGGGCTGCGGATGGAGCACGGTCCCAGTAAATGGATGACCGCTTAGGATCCCACTTCTCCCAGAGCCGCATAAGGGATGGTGAAGGAGACGGCATGTGGCTCCAGCCTCTGTACCCGCAATGGGTACTTAAACCTTAACAACACCGCCGACGTAGTGGGGTGAGAAGGGAACATGCCGGGGGCCCCGTGGGGGCCCTCTTTTCTTCCAACCGACATAACTAAAATGAGAATGCATGAGTGGATGTGTGCCTCCTTCCACACAAAGCATAAAACTGAGGAGCCCGTGATCCATGGGAGGGTGTATAGGCAAAGGGGAGGGGTTACACTTTTTAAAGTGAAATACTTTGTGTGGCCTCCGGAGGCAGAAGCTATACACCCAATTGTCAATTGTCTGGGTCTCCCAATGGAGCGACAAAAAAAACAAAGACTCTACATGAGATGGAACACCTAAAAACCCTACCAAAACATTTCCAATTGTACCATAAATCTGACTCAAGCAAATTAATTATAAAGGCCATAGATCAGAGGTTAGAGGTGGTAACCTATTTAAGGTCCTTGCGCAACTTGAGTCACTTTATTTATAGATTGGACACAAGGACTCCTATTGGGCTCAATGAGAGCTTTGGCTGCTTTCTTTAATTGGGTATTTTTATGTGGTGTGAGAATGGGACTGTTTGTGTTAAAATTATTTTTAATAGTTTTTTTAGCCATAATTTAGAGGTCTGTATATGCTAAAACCATACCTGTGGTGGTCTGCAAATTTTGAGGTACTTCACTCGACCCGCTCAGTGACTTAGATGTTGACTTTGATTGGGTCTTTTCCCTGAATGAAGTGCCTATGAGAAAATAAGAAAAAAGATTATTACCTAAGAAAAGTGGAGAACAACATTGTACAACAATTTAATTATAGTTTGGATACAACTAATATTTAATACATTTACTCAATAATTTAGTTTTTTGCATTTCTTGATTTTGCTTGCCTTATGGCATGTCATTTTTAATTTTGAATATCATATTTCTGTTTACACAACTACATAAACACCATGCACTTTTTTGTTTGTCTATTGATTAGTGATGGACAGACCCGGACTGTAAAATTTAGGATCCGAGCGATTTTAAAAATACCCGAGTACCGGACCCGGGCCTGGAGTTCTCAGGGAACTCCGGATAAAGATCCGGAACCTTTGGAAATAAAAAATAAATAAAGGAAAATTAAATAAAATAAGATTAAAGCAGGCGCGTTATAACAATAGCAGCCCACAGCCACCCAGGATTGTCACATCCATTATATGTGACAATCCTGGCACTTTACCCGACTCTTCCCGATTGCACTGGTGCGGTGGCAATCAGGCTAATAAGGGGTTAATAACAGCTCACAGCTGCCACTAAGCTCTAGATTAGTAATAGCAGGGTCTATGAAAACCCTACCCCCATTACTAATCTGGAAGTGAAAATAAATAAACACAAACACAAAATAAGATAAAAACAATACCCTATTTCACTCCTTTATTAACCCCAAAAACACGCAGGTCTGTGGTAATCCACACGAGGGCCCATGACTATTCCAATTGCCTTTCTACACCGCCATCGGAGGCCCCGTAACGCGATCATGGGAAGCCGATGGTTGCCATGGTAGCACAGGGTTATGTGATGACTCCTGTCGCTATCATGACTCACATCCTGTTTTAGCCGGCTGGCTTTAACAGGACAGCAGCATTTCAGCTGAACAGAGCTCTGCCGCTCTGATCAGCAGAAATGAACAAGCGATCAGACGGCTAATCCTTACCCCTAGAGAGACTATTAAAATAAAAAAAAGTAAAAAAAAAGTTTTATACAATTAAAAAAACAACTAAAAGTTTAAATCATTCTCCATTCGCCCCACTAAAAATCAAAGGGTTAAAAAAATAAAAAATATACACTCATTTGGTATCGCAAAGTTCAGAAATGCCCAGTCTATCAAAATCTAAAATGAATCAATTAGATCGGTAGATGGCGTAGCCGTAAAAAAAATCCAACTGGCAAAGTTACGTTTTTTGGTCTTCGCAAATTTTCAGCAAAATGCAATACCAGGGAGTCAAAACGTAGCATCTGCGCAAAAATGGTACAGCTAAAAATGCAAACAAATAAGCCATCAGTGAGCCCCATATCCCGAAAAATGAGAACACTACAAGTTGCAGAAAATGGAATGCAGAAAAACATGCAGAAAAACATGTTTGGTATCAACGAACGCATACCAACCTGAAGTATCACACCCACCCATCAGTTTTACCATACAGTGAACACGGTGAATAAAGTACCCCATAAACCATTGTCCAATCACACTTTTTTGTAATTTTTCCGCACGTGGAAATTTTGTGCTGTTTTCCAGTACCATATATGGTAAAACTCATGGTTTCACTTAAAAGACCAATACGTCCTGCAAAAAACAAGCCCTCTTATGGCAAGATTGACGGGAAAAATAAAAAAGTTACGACTCTCGGAAAAAGGGGAGCAAAAAACAAAAACGGAAAAATCGTCCAGTGGTTAGGGGGTTAAAGGTGGGAGTCCGTGAGCACATCAGGGACATTGAGAAAACAAAGACTCTGCATGAGACGGAACACCTAAAAACCCTACCAAAACATTTCCAATTGTACCATAAATCTGACTCAAGCAAATTAAAGAAGTTGTCCGACATTAGCTTACCAAAAAATTTTGAGTTTATCTGTGCTGTATTGTCATATAAAACACCCCTATATTGTTATTTTTTATTTTCTAACTTTTGTTCCAGTTGAATTATCCCTTTATTCTCTGCAGTTCTGCAAAACCTCAGTTAGAGCTGGCACTGCCCGGCCTCAGTGTCCAGCCCCGTCCAATGCCCGCCCCCTGCACACACATTCCCTGTCAGTATTCTACCCCAGCACCTGATCTGTTATCACTCTAGCAATGAAAATAACAGCCCCACATCAGGCTCTGTGCCACACACACACACACACACACACACACACACACATCGGGCTCTGCGCCACACATATCAGGCTCTGCAACCCTCCCGGACACACACACACACACGGCGCTCTGTACCGACCTCCCCCTCACCATCGTTCTGTACCAACCCCTACCCCCATAGGGAAAACATGTAGGCTACATTCACATGACCGTTCCGTTTTTGCGGTACGCAAAAAATTGCCAATTTTTTCACGGATACATCCGTGTGTCATCCGTGTGCCTTCCGGACCGCAAAAAACGGAAGCAGCAAGAAAGATAAATAGATGAGTAGATATAGAGATGAATAGATAGATATAGAGACAGAGAGATAGAGGGATGAATGAATGAACAGAGGGTTAGATAGATAGATAGATAGATAGATAGATAGATAGATAGATAGATGAGAAAGACATATAATGTCCTACCCCCCTGCATATTCTAAGCTGGCACCCTTTAGTGACTTTCATGTGGCACTAAAGTGTGCTTAGCCTTGTATTTATCCAAAAAATAAATAAAAAATAATTACAAAAAAAACAAACGACAATGGGTCCCCCATACTTTTGTAGCCAGCTAGGGTAAAGCAGATGGCTGCAGCCTGCAAACCACAGCTGGCAGCTTCAGCTTGGCTGGTAATAAAAAACAGAGGGCACCCCACGCTGTTATTTTAAATTAAATAAATAATTTAAAACAAAAAACATGGGGTCCCCCCAAATTGGATCACCAGCCAAGGTAAAGCAGACAGCTGTGGTCTGGTATTCTCAGACTAGGGAGGCCCACTGTTATTGGACACTCCCCAGCCTAAAAATAGCAGGCCACAGCCGCCCCAGAAGTGGCACATCCATTAGATGTGCCAATCCTGGTGCTTCGCCCCAACTCATCCCGTGCCCTGGTGCGGTGGCAAACGGGGTAATATATGGGGTTGATGCCAAATGTGTAATGTCACCTGGCATCAAGCCCTGGGATTAGTGATGTCACGCGTCAATCAGATATCCGACATCACAAACCCAGTCAGTAATAAAAAAATAGACAACAAAAAAAAAGTTTTATTTGAAAAAACACTCCTCAAAACATTCCCTCATTCACCAATTTATTCAAAAGAAAAACAAATCCAGGTCCAGCATAATCCAATAAGGGGGTCCCATGACAATCCATACCATAGTCAATGTCCCAGTCAATGAAGAACAGAATGTTCCTCATTGGCTGGGAGAGTAATGCAGTGACCTGAGCTAACATCAATAGCCCAGGTCACTGCAGGGGATGCCGAGCGCTGCTGTCAGGAGGTTAAATGAAATCATTACCTGCAGTGACGATCTTCGCTTCACTCCTGTCAGCGCTGTCCCTGACTTCTATGCCCGCCGCGTTCTCAGCAGTATCGCCCGAGACGTCACCGCTAGTGACGTGAGAACGCAGCGGCATAGAAGGCAGTGACAGCGCTGACAGGAGTGAAGCGAAGATTGTCACAGCAGGCAATGATGTCATCTAACATCCTGATGGCAGCGCTCGTTATTCCCGCGGCTGCCTGCGCTGCAATGTGAGAGGCTGCTGAGCCTGCAATGAAGGCAGCCGCGGGGCTGGAGCGGGACACAGACTGCACGGGCACTCCTGCTATCCTGAACAGGGGGCCTGGTGCTGGCGTTGACACCGTGGGCGGGGAGAGTACGGGGTGCGGAGGAATGTGTGGGAGGGTGCAGGGAAGAGGTGCGGGGACCCCACGCACTGTACTCGCCCAGCAGGGCGGCAACATGCTGTTCTAGATTTGCATGTCAACATGGTCCTGCCCATGTTGACATGAAATGACCGGAAGCAGCAAAATTGCGGCAAGAGCGATCACATGACCGCACTGAGCCGGGAAAAAAAGGCTGACAGCAGGGCAGGTAAGTGATCACTAGCTACTTACCTGCCCCAATGTAGCCCAATAGGGTAATAATGAAGAAAAGTCAAAATAAGCCGGATAACCCCTTTAATTATAAAGGCCATAGATCAGAGGTTAGAGGTGGTAATCTATTTAAGGCCCTTGCACAACTTGAGTTATTGGATTTATAGATTGGACACAAGGACTACTATTGGGCTCAATGAGAGCTTTGACTGCTTTCTTTAATTGGGTATTTTTATGTGGTGAGAGAATGGGACTGTTTGTGTTAAATTATTTTTTAATTGTTTCTTTTTCTTTTTATCCATAATATAGAGATCTGTATATGCTAAAACCATACCTGAGGTGGTCTGCAAATTTTGAGGGACTTCACGCGACCCGCTCAGTGACTTAGATGTTGACTTTGATTGGGTCTTTTCCCTGAATGAAGTGCCTATGAGAAGAAGGGAATTTTGTTACTTACCGTAAATTCCTTTTCTTCTAGCTCCAATTGGGAGACCCAGACGATTGGGTGTATAGCTACTGCCTCCGGAGGCCACACAAAGTATTACACTAAAAAGTGTAAGGCCCCTCCCCTTCTGCATATACACCCCCCGTGGGATCACGGGCTCTCAGTTTTAGTGCAAAAGCAAGAAGGAGGAAAGCCAATAACTGGTTAAACAAATTCAATCCGAAGGAACATCGGAGAACTGAAACCATTCAACATGAACAACATGTGTACCCGAAAAACCAAAAAATCCCGAAGGAAAAAGGGCGGGTGCTGGGTCTCCCAATTGGAGCTAGAAGAAAAGGAATTTACGGTAAGTAACAAAATTCCCTTCTTCTTCGGCGCTCCATTGGGAGACCCAGACGATTGGGACGTCCAAAAGCAGTCCCTGGGTGGGTAAATTAATACCTCAAGTTAGGGCCGTAAAACAGCCCTTCCCTACATGGAGGCAACCGCCGCCTGCAGGACTCTTCTACCTAGGCTGGCATCCGCCTAAGCGTAGGCATGCACCTGATAATGCTTGGTGAAAGTGTGCAGACTCGACCAGGTAGCTGCTTGGCACACCTGCTGAGCCTTAGCCTGGTGCCGTAATGCCCAGGACGCACTCACGGCTCTGGTAGAATGGGCCTTCAGCCCTGATGGAACCGGAAGCCCAGCAGAACGGTAGGCTTCAAGGATTGGTTCCTTGATCCATCGAGCCAGGGTGGATTTGGAAGCCTGCGACCCTTTGCGCTGACCAGCGACAAGTACAAAGAGTGCATCCGAGCGGCGCAGGGGCGCCGTGCGGGAAATGTAGATTCTGAGCGCTCTCATCAGAACCAACAAATGCAAATCCAATTCATATCGCTGAACTGGATGAGGACAAAAGGAAGGTAAGGAGATATCCTGATTGAGATGAAAGGGGGATACCACCTTAGGGAGAAACCCCGGAATCAGGCGCAGCACTACCTTGTCTTGGTGAAACACCAGGAAGGGAGCTTTGGATGACCGCGCTGCTAGCCCGGACACTCTCTGAAGAGACGTGACCGCTACCAAAAAGGCCACTTTCTGTGAAAGTCGAGAAAGTGAAACATCCCTCAGAGGCTCAAAGGGTGGCTCCTGGAGAGCAATTAGTACCCTGTTCAGATCCCATGGGTCTAACGGCCTCTTGTACGGAGGGACAATGTGACAAACCCCCTGCAGGAACGTGCGTACCTAAGGAAGTCGTACTATGCGCTTCTGAAAGAATACAGACAGCGCTGGGACTCGTCCGTTAAGGGAGCCGAGCGACATACCTTTTCCCAAACCAGATTGCAGGAAGGAAGGAAAAGTAGGCAATGCAAATGTCCAGGGAGACACTCCCTGAGCAGAGCACTAAGATAAGAATATCTTCCACGTCTTGTGGTAGATCTTGGCAGACGTCGGCTTCCTAGCCCGTCTCATGGTGGCAATGACGTCTTGAGATAATCCTGAAGACGCTAGGATCCAGGACTCAATGGCCACACAGTCAGGTTCAGGGCCGTAGAATTCAGATGGAAAAAACGGCCCTTGGGACAGTAAGTCTGGCCGGTCTGGTAGTGCCCACGGTTGGCCAACCGTGAGATGCCACAGATGCGGTTACCACGACCTCCTCGGCCAGTCTGGGGCGCGAGGATGACGCGGCGGCAATCGGAGCTGATCTTGCGTAGCCCTCTGGGCAACAGTGCCAGAGGGGGAAACACATAGGGTAGCTGGAACTGCGACCAATCCTGAACTAAGGCGCCTGCCGCCAGAGCTCTTTGATCGTGAGACCGCGCCATGAAAATCGGGCCCTTGTTGTTGTGCCGAGACGCCATTAGGTCGACGTCCGGCCTCCCCCAGCGGCTACAGATTTCTTGAAACCCGTCCGGGTGCCGAGACCATTCCCCTGCGTCCATGCCCTGGCGACTGAGGAAGTCTGCTTCCCAGTTTTCTACGCCCGGGATGTGAACTGCGGATATGGTGTATGCTCTGTCTTCCACCCTCATCAGAATCCGCCGGACTTCCTGGGAAGCTTGTCGGCTGCGTGTTCCGCCTTGGTGGTTGATGTATGCCACCGCTGTGAAGTTGTCCGACTGAATTCGGATCTGTTAGCCTTCCAGCCTCTGCTGGAAGGCCAGAACATTGATTTGAAGGGTGGACTCCTCTGAAGAGAGTCCTTGCCCGTCTGAGAAAGGGGTACGTTCCTGTCTAAGGACGTCGATTTCCCATCCCATTGGCGAAGAATGTCCTATAGAAGTGGACGCAGATGAAACTGCGCGAAAGGGACTGCCTCTGCATGAGGCGCCTTAAGGGGTGTGACTGGCCTTGAAGGAGAGACTGCACCCCCGTCTGTAGTGAACACTGTATGTCCAGCGGGAGCTGCACTATCGCTGAGAGAGTGTGAAGCTCCATGCCAAGATATGTCAGCGATTGGGTCGGTGTCAGATTTAACTTTGAAAGGTTTATGATCCACCCGAAACTGGAGAGTCTCCAGCGCCACGTTCAGGCTGTGTTGGCATGCCTCTTGAGAGGGTGCCTTGACAAGTAGATCGTCCAAGTAAGGGATCACAGAGTGACCCTGAGAGTGCAGGACTGCTACCACTGCTGCCATGACCTTGGTGAAAACCCGTGGGGCTGTCGCCAGACCTAAGGGCAGGTCTACGAACTGAAGATGCTCGTCTTCTATAACGAATCGCAGCAAACGCTGGTGCTCTGGAGCAATCGGCACGTGGAGATAAGCATCCTGATGTCTCTTGATGCTAGGAAATCTCCTTGAGACCTTGAGGCAATGACGGAGCGGAGGGATTCCATCCGGAACCGCCTGGTTTACACTGCTCTTTTGAGCAGTTTTAGGTCTAGAACGGAACGGAAGAGCCGTCCTTTTTTGGCACCACAACCAGATTGGAGTAAAAACCGTATCTTGTTCCTGAGGAGGAACAGGGATTACCACTCCTTCTGCCTGCAGAAGAGCATCGGCTCGGTCGGGAGGTGAGGAATTTCTGAAGATCTAGCCGGAGGACGAGAAAAGACCTCTATCCTGTACACGTGAGACAAAATGTCTCTCACCCACCGGTCTTTGACCTGTGGCAGCTAAATGTCGCCAAAGCGGGAGAGTCTGCCACCGACCGCGGATGCGGAGAGAGAGGGCTGAACGTCATGAGGAAACCGCCTTGGTAGCGGTTCCTCCGGCTGCCTTCCTTGGGCGTGATTGAGCCCGCCAGGAATCTGCGCCTCTCTGAGCCTTTTGAGTCCTTTTGGACGAGGACAATTGGGACCTGCCCGAGCCTGGGAAGGACCGAAAACTGTTGGGTGTTGTTTGATCTGGGCTGGTGTAAGGAAGAGTCCTTACCCTTGGACTGTTTAATGATATCATCCAATCGCTCACCAAACAGTCTGCCACCAGATAATGGCAAACTGGTTAAGCACTTTTTTGGAAGCAGAATCTGCATTCCTTTCCTCAACCACAAGGCTCTGCGTAAAACCACGGAGTTGGCGGACGCCACTGACGTACGGCTTGTAGTGCAGGACAGCATTAATAGCGGAAGTCGCAATGCAGACATTGCGAGGTTAAGGACGCCATCTGCGGCACAGATGTACATGTGACAGTGTCCACGTGCGCAAGACCAGCTGAAATAGCTTGGAATGCCCATACGGCTGCGAATGCCGGAGCAACCGACACGCCGATAGCTTCATAGACAGAATTCAACCAGAGGACCATCTGTCTGTCAATGGCATCTTTAAGTGAAGTCCCATCTTCCACTGCAACTATGGATCTAGCCGCAAGCCTGGAGATTGGGGAATCCACCTTTGGACACTGGGTCCAGCGCTTGACCACGTCAGGGGGAAAAAGGATAACGTGTATCCTTAATACGATTGGAGAACACTTATCTGGATAAGTGTGGTGTTTCCGGATCGCTTCTCTGAAGTCAGAGTGGCCAGAAAAGTACTCAATATACGCTTGAGATACTGAAAAGGGATTTCTCCTGCTGTGAAGCTGACTCCTCCACCGGAGGAGCTGAGGGAGAAATAGCCAACATTCCATTGATGGATGCTAGAAGATCCTTCACTATGGCGTCACCATCCGGTGTATCCGGATTGAGAGCGGTCTCAGGATCAGAGTCCTGATCAGCTACGTCGGCCTCATCATACAGAGAGTCCTGCTGGGACCCTAACCAGTGATGAAGCCGAGTGCCGCTCCCAGCGAGCTCGCTTAGGCTGTCTGGGACTGTCGTCCGTGTCAGAGCCTGCGCCCTGGGATGCATGGGACCCCCCCGGAGCACTGATTTGTTCCAATTGAGGGTGGCCAGGGAGCATTGTATCAACATTGCCCATGGTCCGTCTGGACTGCAAAGTCTCTAAGATGTTAGTCACAGTCATAGACAATCTATCAGCCGAAACTGCAACTCCGTCCCTGTCCCTGGACAGGGTTCACCGGTGGTTCCTTTGGCCACCTCTAGCAGAGACCCCGGCTGACCAAGTGATACAGGGGAGCATTGCACACAATGGGGACAGTGGAACCTGCCGTGTGGAACAGTATCACGTGCAGTACAAGCAGCATAGAAAGCCTGTGCCTTGGCACCCTTGCTTTTTTGCTGCTGATGTCTAGCCATCTAGAAGTATATAGCCAAGAATAGCGACCGTACAGTGCAATGTATAGCATACAAGCAGAAAGTACAAATGAACACTTCAGCACATGCAGTACAAGCAGCATAGAAAACCTGTGCCTTAGCACCCTTGCTTTTTTGCTGCTGTTGTCTAGCCATCTAGGAGTATATAGCCAAGAATAGCGACCGTACAGTGCAGTGTATATCATACCAGCATGAAGTACAAATGAACACTTCAGCACATGCAATACAAGCAGCCTAGAAAGCCTGTGCCCTAGCACCCTTGCTTTTTGCTGCTGTAGTCTAGCCATCTAGGCATAAAGTACAAATGTACAAATGACATTAGTGGGGTCAGCACTTCAGGTGCCGCTTACCGCCCGCACAAAAGCGGGAATGTGGTTGCCCGAATCCTGTGACTGGTTGCCCAGAGCTTGTCTCCCTTCTCCAGCCCAGACTGAGTGCAGGAATGGCTGCCGGCGTCCTGTGAAGAGGGGCGGGCCGTGGACGTGCCCCAGACAAGAGCGGGAAACTGGCGTCCCACTGTGTCCAGTGAAGGGGGCTGGAGAATGCAAAGCAGACTCCAGCTCTCGGCGCTGACTTTCTGTACAGCGTCCCGCCCCTCTCCTGACTGGCAGGGCTGGGGGCGGGAACGAAGCGAAAACTAGGCCGCAAAGCCGGGGACTCGAGTATAAGCGCGGCCGTCCTATGTGCACGGCCAGCGCGGAAGTCCCCGGCGCACCACAAGTCCCAGCCGCGCCACAGTGTAAAACACCCCGCAGCGGCCGGCGCGGCAGTTTCTAATACATAAATTCACTCAGCTAAGCTGCAGTGAATAATAGCACAAGCGCTCCGCGCTGTTGTCCCCGGCGCACTAGCACTCCCAGCAATGCTGGCGTGTGTGTGCGCGATGTGTACGAGGACACAGAGTACCTTAATGTAGCAGGGCCCTGTCCCTGACGATATCCAGCTCCATATCCAGCAGGTTCTCCGGGTCTGTGGATGGAGCCCGGTCTCAGTGCCTGGAGACCGGTAAGATCCCACTTCACCAGAGCCCCGAGGGGGGATGGGGAAGGAAAGCAGCATGTGGGCTCCAGCCTCCGTACCCGCAGTGGGTACCTCAACCTTAACAAACACCGCCGACAAAAGTGGGGTGAGAAGGGAGCATGCTGGGGGCCCCATATGGGCCCACTTTTCTTCCAACCGACATAGTCAGCAGCTGCTGCTGACTAAAAACAGTGGAGCTATGCGTGGATGTCTGACCTCCTTCGCACAAAGCATGAAAACTGGGAGCTCGTGATCCCACGGGGGGTGTATATGCAGAAGGGGAGGGGCCTTACACTTTTTAGTGTAATACTTTGTGTGGCCTCCGGAGGCAGTAGCTATACACCCAATCGTCTGGGTCTCCCAATGGAGCGCCGAAGAAAATAAGAAAAACGATTATTATCTAAGAAAAGTGGAGAAAAACATTGTACAACAATTTAATTATAGTTAGGATACAACTAATATTTAATACATTTACTCAATAATTTAGTTTTTTGCATTTCTTGATTTTGTTTGCCTTATGGCATGTCATTTTTAATTTTGCATATAATATTTCTGTTTACACAACAACATGAACACTATGCACATTTTTTGTTTGTCTATTGATTAGTGATGGACAGACCCGGACTGTAAAATTTAGAATCCGAGAGGTTTTAAAAATACCCGAGTACCGGACCCGGGCCTGGAGTTCTCAGGGAACTCCGGATAATGATCCGGAACCTTTGGAAATAAAAAAAGGAAAAATAAAGAAAATAAGAATAAAGCAGGCGCGTTATAACAATAGCAGCCCACAGCCACTCAGGATTGTCACATCCATTAGATGTGACAATCCTGGCACTTTACCCGATTCTTCCCGAATCCCCTGGTGCGGTGGCAATCAGGCTAATAAGGGGTTAATAACAGCTCACATCTGCCACTAAGCCCTAGATTAGCAATGGCAGGGTCTATGAAAACCCTACCCCCATTACTAATCTGTAAGTGAAAATAAATAAACACAAACACAAAATAAGATAAAAACAACACCCTCTTTCACTCCTTTATTAACCCCAAAAACACCCAGGTCTAATGTAATCCACACGAGGTCCCATAACGATTCCAGCTCTGCTACATCTGAAGTGACAGCGCGTGGGCATAGAATATGACCACCCGCTGTGATCTTAAGGCAGAGAATGAGTCGCAGCGATGTGTGGTGACGTAAATTAGGTTATTTGCGGTCACAGCTGGAGCTGCCCATTGTCATCCACATATGATCGCAGATAACCTGACCTCAGGTGACCTCATTGAACTGAGTGACCACTACTATCCATAAAAGTGGCGTAATACTTTGGCAAAATTACTCCCAGAAATAAAATGTGAGTCAGAAATAGATTCAGGCATCTTCCGCATGCTGTTGCCATTCAGTTTCAACAATTTTCCATCAATTGCAATATTTTTACAGCCCTCGCAGGCCTATTTCCAAGGTCCTCTACAAAATTATTCGAGTTTCCCATTGACTTGGATTGGGTTCGTTATTCGGTATGAATACACAAATGTAGAAATTATTGGATTTGAACATTCCGTACCAGAATATTTTAGCATTCGCCCATATCTAGTCATCACTAATGATAATTTTAAGGATGTCTAAAACTGATCAACTGGGAAAAGGTTGTTGCATTACTCGTAAATCAAATGCCATGTCCTTCTTCAATTTGTCCAATTATTAATACCAGGTTTTGGTTAAAATGAGGCTACCATTTCAAGGTTCATTTTTCATCAAGGAGAAACTACGCTGAAAATCTATCTTTTGAATCATGAGCATTGAATATTTTTTTGGTATGGTATCAGAGGACTCAGAAGGAAAAATGTATGTAACAAAATTAAAACATTGTCATCCATTTGGCTTATCCCTAATCTATTAATTTTACACTAGGTGGTAAGATAGATGACATCTTTATTATCTGGAGGGGTACCGGTGCTGAACTGCAGAGCTTCATGACTTGGTTGAACAATAACCCATATAACATCAAACTAACCTATAAGGCAGATCGGGAGGCAATTGTTTTTCTGGACTATAATATAAAAATGGGGTACCAGACAGAAACGGGTTCTCCACGGGTACAATTATTATCAACAAGTAAGAGGGAAGAATCTTTTTCCTCACAGATACATTTCATCTCCAAGTTAACAGTCAGAGGGGGGCGATCAGGCAGATCTTGAACAAACACTGGTCGTTACTGAAGACCGACCAGAGTTTGAACGACGTTTTACTCATTGCCCACTCTTACCTGTTAGAAGGGGGAAAAGCCTAAAGGATATGCTGGTGAAGAACCATTACGTACCTAGGGTGGTATCTCGCTTTGAGAAAGGGAGTCCCAAATTTGGTTGTTTTCCTTTTGTCTGCCCAGAGATGTTGTCAACTTGGGATGGACCTAAAGAGTATAAAATAAAAAGTTGCAAATCATACAGTAAAAGTCACGTTATCTATTATGCAGTATGTGACTGTAGCCTAATTTATATTGGGTTAACATCAAGGGAACAACGAGTCCGCACGAGGGAACATGTTAGGGACATAATTGCGGTGTGTGATGTTGTGGATCTTGATTCCCTGAGGATGATCCAGAGACATTTCAAGCTGCGCCATGACTGTGGTCCCACAGGATTGAAAATTTGTGGTATCGCAAGGTCCATTTAGAATCTAGGGGTATATATATATACACACATATTACTATATGAATTTTGTCTCTGCATGATATAGGGACATTAGAAAATCTTTTAAGGACTATACATGGTCATATTCTTTAGGCTAAGGCTGATTCTCCTTATGTTTGGATGATTTTCTTACCACCCTGGTCGTGCCCTTTCACTTGCCAGTAGTAGATATGGTCTCGTTGGGTGCGCATGTGCGGGGCTGCCTCAGCATGAGTCCCCGCCAAAGGAGCTTCCTTAGAAGGATGCATGGGTTAACTGACGTTAGTGGAAGTATTCTTCCGATCCACGCTTCCCCTGGAATGACTGGATGAGGCGGACTCTATGTGCAGCGTCCCACCCCCTGCACGCGCCCAAACAGCGACGATCTCGCCCAAGACACCACATAATAAAACATGCACATTACACTTTCCTCAAGCGAGGAAGCCAGGTGAGAAACGCGTGTCAGGGCTACTCAAAACATCCAGTTATAAGTGCACTTTATAGGTGAGTCCGGATCACGATGATTCATGGCTGTTAGCTCTATCGGTAATAGTAATGGTAGCCTTTGAGGCTTAGGCTGCGTTACATGGGTGATATTTTTGTGTTGTTATAGCGCCACCAGGTGGCCATCTGTATTAGTACATGCAGTGGTACCTGCAATGTATTTCAATGACCCCGATCCTGCTGTACCGGAAGTCGCCGGACCCTGATAGACAGAATCCTGTTTTTTGTACTGAGCATGCCCAGAAAGCAGCTTGGCATGGTCAATACAGAAATTTCCCTCTCTCTCAGACAGAAGACCAGGATCGTGAAGGGGTGAGAGGGAGTAATAAAGATGGCGTCCCTAAGTGTGTCTGTGTATTTATTTCTAATAAAGTGTCTGTGTATTTTTTTCTAATAAAGTATTTTTTCTGTGTGATGTCTTATTTTTAACCCTTTATTGGAGATTCTTAATGGCCGGGTCAAACTTGGCCTGACATTAGCAATCTCAGGCTTTATACCAGCAGGTAAAACAAAGCTGGTATTAACCCCTTATTACCCAACGTGCCACCCGGCACCAGGGCCGCTGGGAGAGATGTTGGACACAACGCCAGAAGATAGCGCTTTTAAGAAAGCGCCATATTCTGGGGCGACTGTTGACTGCAATTCGCAGCGGGGGGGCCAAGAAAGCTTGGGCCACCCTGCACTGCATATTCCCATCCCCAGCTGCCTAGTTGTACCTGGCTCGTCACAAAAATTGGCCGAAGCCCATGTCGTTTTTTGTTTTTTTTTAATTATTTCATGAAATTCATGAAATACTTAAAAAATGGCTTCCCTGTATTTTTGGTTCCCAACCGGGTACAAATAGGCAGCTGGGGGTTGGGGGCAGCGCGTACCTGCTTGCTGTACCTGGCTAGCATACAAAAACAGGGTGAAGCTGTCTTTTTTTTTTAGTTTTTGGGCAAAAAACGTTAAAAAAAGGGCTTCCCTGGATTTTCCATTGCCAGTGAAGGTCATATAAGCAGTGGGGGTTAGCAGCCAGTAGCTGCTTGGGTTACCTTAGCAATAGAAAATGCAGCGGGAGTCCACACATTTTATTTTTTTTACCCCCTAACCCTAGAGTTAGGGTTATGTGTTTGGGGTTTTTGTTTATTTTTTAATGAATTTAAAAAAAAAAAATACTCATGGGCTACCGAGAACCCGAGCATTTTAGTGCTCACTCATCCCTACTTCTAACCATTCTGCCAGCAGATCAAGTAATCTGATCAGCTGACTCCAGTGTTGGCCGATTACTTCTTCTGGGTCCCCCTGCATCCATCGCAGCGTGTGCTGCCTGTGAGGTCAGCTGAATTCGGCCGACACTGGAGTCAGCTGATCTGAACTCTGTTGAACTCCAGCCCGAACACTCTGCGATGGATGCAGGGGGACACAGAAAGTAATCGGCCAACACTGGAGTCAGCTGATCTGAACTCAGCTGAACTCATGACCACACAGCCCGAACATGGTCACACGTGATCGGCAGCAGGCAGTGATTGCTGTTAACCTGCATCCATCACAGCGTGTGCGGGCTGTGAGATCAGGAGTTCATCTTATTCCCGATCAGCTGACTCCAGTGCCAGCCGATAAATTCTGTGTTCCCCTTCATCCATCACAAGTAGAAGTAGAAGCATACAATAAAATAACAATTGCGGTTGCATGCGTTGCACATTCAATCCACAGGATCCGGTCATATGCGGTTTGCATCCTGTAAAATGTGAAAGTAGCCTTACAGCTGGAGCAGGAAGAAGAAAGACAAGATGGCAGACTTACTTTGGGAGCTTACAGGAAGAAATCGCACAGACCAATTTTTGGGGCTCCACTCAAGGGGATCTGGGGCTGAGAAAAAAAGGAGACCGTCAGCTGATGATGAAATAGCTAGCAAAGTTATTGATCATTATCTCAAACCCATTGCCTCCTCTCTCTAGTCCGGCATTTCCTCTCTGCGGCGATCGCCATCCTCCTTCTTCTGAGGCCCATGTGCATGACGCGTCGTACATCATGCTCACTAGCTGGCATTGAGGTCCTGCGCAGGCGCACTTTGATCTGCCCTGCTCAAAGCAGATCCATGTATTGTAGTGCATATGCGTAAGAGATCTTTAACCCCTTAACAATCTGGTGGCTATCATGATAGCACAGGGTCATGTGATGACTCCTGTAGCTCACATGACTCAGGTCCTGTAAGAAAAAGCCAAATACTGGCTGTTACAAGAGATGATAATTTCTCCGAGTCTAAATTGTGCTGCTCTGATTGGGATAAATAAATGAGTGATCAGACAGCTGATCCTAATAGCCCCCTAGGGGTACTAGTCAAATTTAAAAAAAAATTTAAGAAAAAGTTTTGAAAAAGTAAAAAAAAGTAAAAACACCTAAAAGTTCAAATCATCCCTCTTTTGCCCCACTGAAAAATAAAGGGTTAAAAAAAAATATATTCACACATTTGGTATCGCTGTCTTCAGCCCAAATATATATCAAAATATAAAATCATTTGTTCTGTTTGGTAAACGGCGTAGCAGCAAAAAAATTCCAAATGCCAAAATTACGCTTTTTGGTTGCCACAAATTTTAAGCAAAATGCAATAACAGGCAATGAAAACATAGCATCTGCGCAAAAATGATACTGTTAAAAACGTCAGCTCGAGATACAAAAAATAGCCATCACTGAGCCATAGATTTAAAAAAATGAGAACGCTATGGGTCTCAGAAAATGGCGCACAACGTCTGTCACTTTTTTCGGACAAACTTCTGATTATTTTCTTAACACCTTAGATAAAAGTAAACCTATTCATGTTTGGTGTCTACAAACTTGCAGTAACCTCAGGCATCACAGCAGCACATCAGGTTTACCATATAGTGAACACAGTGAATAAAATCTCTCAAAAACAATAGAGCAATCACACTTTTTTTTTTTAATTTCTCCACATTTGGAATTTTTTTGCCATTTTACAGTACACTGCATGGTAAAACTCACGGTTTCATTTAAAATTACAGCTCATTGTGCAAAAAATGAGCCCTCACATGACCACATTGACTGAAAAATAAAAAAAAGAGAATTTTGTTACTTACCGTAAATTCTTTTTCTTATAGTTCCGTATTGGGAGACCCAGACCATGGGTGTTTAGCTTCTGCCTCCGGAGGACACACAAAGTACTACACTTAAAAGTGTAGCTCCTCCCTCTGAGCTTATACACCCCCTGGTAGCCAGTCCTAGCCAGTTTAGTGCAAAAGCTGAAGGAGAATAGCCACTCACAAGTAGAACCGAGTAAGAACCGGAACAACCGGAGACTCTGTCCACGACAACAGCCGGTCATAACACACGGAACAAGAAAATTGCCAACAGGCAACAGGGAGGGAGCTGGGTCTCCCAATACGGAACTATAAGAAAAAGAATTTACGGTAAGTAACAAAATTCTCTTTTTCTTTATCGTTCCTTTGGGAGACCCAGACCATGGGACGTTCCAAAGCAGTCCCTGGGTGGGAAAAATAGAAAAAAACTAAGAAGTAGGCGGAGCCTAACTTCACAAGTGGGCGACAGCCGCCTGAAGGATGCGTCTGCCCAAGCTCGCATCTGCCGAAGCATGAGCATGCACTTGGTACTGCTTCGAAAAGGTATGCAGGCTAGTCCAAGTGGCAGCCTGACAGACTTGTTGAGCCGTAGCCTGGTGCCTAAAAGCCCAAGAGGCACCGACAGCTCTGGTCGAGTGTGCTTTGATCCCCGGCGGGGGAGGCACCTGAGTACTCTAGTAGGCGTCCGAAATGATCGATCTAATCCAACGGGCCAAGGTCGGCTTAGAAGCAGAGAGACCCTTGCGCCGCCCTGTGGTTAGCACAAAAAGAGAGGTCCACCGCCTAAGCGCAGCGGTGCGAGCCACATAAATCCGGAGAGCACGCACCAGATCTAGAGTATGCAGCGCTTTCTCAAAGCGATGAACAGGGGCTGGACAGAAGGAAGGCAAGGAAATATTAGGCAAAGAGAGAAAAAAGGAACCGCACTCACCGGTAATTGCTGTGAAGTATTCAGGTTTATTTCATGGTCGGAGGATACATGCTTCGGCGTAACAGAGAGGGAATGAGGATGGTTAGCACAAAAAAGACTACGGCCGTTTCGCCCCTGTAGGTGGGGCTTCGACGGGTCTTACCAGCCCCACCTACAGGGGCGAAACGGCCGTAGTCTTTTTTGTGCTAACCATCCTCATTCCCTCCCTGTTACGCCGAAGCATGTATCCTCCGACCATGAAATAAACCTGAATACTTCACAGCAATTACCGGTGAGTGCGGTTCCTTTTTTCTCTCTTTGCCTAATGTTTCATGCTCTGACGCTTTTGGAACAAGCACCCCGTAGCTGTATTCAGTATAGTCCGACCTGATAGTTTTCTCCTGCCACAGCAGAGATCAAATAGCACTGTGTGTGCCTCCTGCAACTAGCCGCTGATTGTTTAATGTGGACAGTCCTCAGTGAAAGTAGTGCCCCGCAAATCCTCCTTGCTATGAAGGCAAGGAAATATCCTGGTTAAGGTGGAAGGGAGAGACCACCTTAGGAAGAAAGTCCGGGGTCGGACGGAGAACTACCTTGTCTTGGTGAAAAACCAAAAAAGGTGACTCCGAGGAGAGCGCAGCCAAATCAGAGACTCTCCTGAGAGAAGTTATGGCAACTAGAAAGGCCACCTTTTGAGAAAGACGATACAAAGAAACCTCCCTAAGAGGCTCAAAGGGGGTTTCTGCAATACCGTGAGGACCAAGTTAAGGTCCCAGGGATCCAAGGGCCGCCGATAAGGCGGAATGATGTGAGACGCACCTTGCATGAAGGTGCGGATCTGAGCCAGCCGGGCAAGACGCCGCTGGAACAGCACTGATAGAGCTGAGACTTGTCCCTTGAGAGAGTTGAGGGACAGTCCTAGCTGCAGACCGGACTGTAAAAAAGACAGAAGGGTCGGCAACGAGAATGGCCAAGGAGAATGGCCGGAAGAGCGACACCAGGACAGGAAAATTTTCCAAGTCCTGTGATAGATCTTGACGGAGGAAGCCTTACGGGCCCGAGTCATAGTGGAGATGACTTCAGGAGGAATACCAGAAGCCGTCAAAATCCAGGACTCAAGAGCCACGCCGTCAATTTGAGTGCCGCAGAATTCGGGCGGAAAAATGGACCTTGCGAGAGCAGGTCTGGACGGTCCGGAAGATGCCACGGCATCTCCACGGACAGTTGGAGCAGGTCCGGATACCAAGCTCGCCTGGGCCAGTCCGGTGCAATGAGGATGACTCGACGGCCCTCTATTCTGATCTTGCGCAGGACTCTGGGCAAGAGAGCTAGAGGGGGAAACACGTAGGACAGACGAAACTGGGACCAGTCTTGAACCAGAGCGTCCGCGGTGAAGGCCTGAGGATCGTGGGAGCGAGCCACATAAACCGGAACCTTGTTGTTGTGACAGGATGCCATTAGGTCCACGTCCGGAGTACATCACTTGCGGCAGATTGACTGAAACACTGCCGGGTGCAGGGACCACTCGCCACCGTCCACGGATTGACGGCTGAGATAATCTGCCTCCCAGTTTTCTACGCCAGGGATGTGGACTGCGGATATGGTGGACTTGGAGTCCTCCGCCCATTGAAGAATGCGTTGGACCTCCAACATTGCCAGGCGGCTGCGTGTCCCGCCTTGGTGATTGATGTAGGCAACCGCTGTCGCGTTGTCTGACTGGACTTGAATGTGCCTGCCCGCCAACAGGTGGTGAAAGGCTAGGAGAGCTAGAACCACAGCTCTGGTTTCCAGCACATTGATTGAAAGGGCTGACTCGGACGGAGTCTAAGTGCCCTGCGCTCTGTGGTGGAGATGTACCGCTCCCCAGCCGGATAGGCTGGCATCCGTGGTGAGAATCACCCAGGACGGAGCCAGGAAGGAGCGCCCTTGGGACAGGGAGAGGGATCGAAGCAACCACTGAAGAGAGCTCCTGGTCCGTGGCGACAGAGCCACTAACCTCTGTAAGGAGGAAGGCCGCTTGTCCCAACAGCGGAGAATGTCCAGCTGCAGAGGACGCAGATGGAACTGGGCAAAGGGAACCGCCTCCATGGAAGCCACCATTTGACCCAGCACCTGCATCAGGCGCCTGAGGGAATAACGGCGGGGCCTCAGGAGAGAGCGCACCGCTAGCCGGAGAGACTGCTGTTTGATTAAGGGCAACTTCACAAGTGCCGGCAAAGTCTCGAACTGCATCCCTAGGTACGTGAGACTCTGAGTCGGAGTCAGAGTGGATTTGGGAAGATTGACAATCCACCCGAATTGGGCTAGGGTGGCGAGAGTGAGCGAAACACTCCGCTGACAGTCTGCGTTGGATGGACCCTTGACCAGAAGGTCGTCCAGATAAGGAAGCACTGCTAACCCCTGGAGGTGCAGGACCGCAATCACTGCCGCCATGACCTTGGTGAATACCCGAGGGGCCGTGGCTAACCCGAAGGGGAGAGCCACGAATTGGAAATGATCCTCTCCTATCGCAAAACGTAACCAACGCTGATGTGACACTGCGATTGGCACATGTAGATAGGCATCTCTGATGTCGATGGATGCCAGGAAATCCCCTTGGGTCATAGAGGCAATGACTGATCGCAGAGACTCCATGCGAAAATGCCGCACCCGGACATGCTTGTTGAGAAGCTTGAGATCCAGGATGGGCCGGAAGGTACCGTCCTTTTTTGGAACTAGGAAGAGATTTGAGTAAAAACCTCTGAACCGTTCCTGAGCGGGAACTGGGACAATCACTCCGTTTGCCTGCAAGGACGCCACGGCCTGCGAGAAGGCAGCGGCCTTGGAGTTGAGAGAAAAAATCTGTTTGGAGGGCTGGAAGAGAATTCTATCCTGTAGCCGTGAGATATGATGTCTCTCACCCACTGATCGGAGACTTGCTTTAACCAAGCGTCGCCAAAGTGGGAGAGCCTGCCACCGACTAAGGACATGGCTGGAGCGGGCCGAGAGTCATGAGGAAGCTGCCTTAGTGGCAGAACCTCCTGCGGTCTTCTACGGACGCGCTTTTGGGCGCCAATTGGATTTCTGATCCTTGGCTGAGTTAGCGGTCGAGGCGGAAGGCTTAAAGGATGACCAGTTGGAGGAACGAAAGGAACGAAACCTCGATTGATTCCTACCCTGGGCGGGTTTCCTGGTCTTGGTTTGTGGCATGGAAGTACTCTTCCCGCCAGTAGCTTCTTTAATGATTTCATCCAGCTGTTCACCAAACAGCCGTGACCCAGCAAAAGGGAGCCCAGCAAGAAACTTCTTGGAAGAAGCATCTGCCTTCCACTCTCGAAGCCACAAAATCCTGCGGATAACAAGAGAATTAGCTGAAGCCACCGCAGTGCGGTGAGCAGCCTCTAGCATGGCAGACATGGCATAAGATGAAAAGGCTGAAGCCTGAGCAGTTAAGGTAACCATCTCAGGCATAGATTCCTTGGTGAGGGAATGCATCTCCTCTAGAGAAGCAGAGATGGCTTTGAGAGCCCACACTGCTGCAAAAGTCGGGAAAAACGCGGCCCCCACAGCTTCATACACAGATTTGGCCAGAAGGTCAATCTGACGGTCAGTGGAATCCTTAAGTGAGGTGCCGTCAGCCACCGACACAACGGTCCGGGCTGATAGCCTAGACACCGGAGGGTCTACCTTTGGGGAGTGAGACCACTCCTTGACCACCTCAGGTGGAAATGGAAACCGGTCATCACAACCACGCTTTGGAAAGCGTTTGTCAGGGCAGGCCCTGGGTTTGGTCACAGCGGTCTGAAAACTGGAGTGGTTAAAGAACACACTCTTCACTCTCTTAGGCGAGGTAAACTGATGTTTTTCTGCCAAAGAGAGTTGCTCCTCTGACACTGGCGGATTGAGATCCAGCACAGAATTAATAGAAGCAATCAAATCACTAAGATCTGAGTCACCCTCAGAGAAATCGATGGGATTCATAGCCTCCGAGCCCCCAGTGAGGGCATCCTCCTCATCTTGAGAGTCAGCTCTTGAGACAGAGCCGTGGGATGGGCAGGGGGAGGAAACCCTGCGCCTTCTCTTAGAAGGACGGGGTCTGAGATCAGATGATGAATCCTCCGTGAGCTCTGATGGACGGAGGTCAGAGGATAGGAGTCCTCTGTCAAGAGTATTAGAGGCACCCTGTGAGGGGGGCTGATGCATATTCATCAAAGTCCTGGACAAAAGTCCCATGGACTCAGCAAATGGCTGGGATATGGACCTAGAAAAGGACTCTACCCAGGCCGGGGGTTAAATCACAGGTGCAGCAGCAGCCTGAGAGACCACTTGGGGTGAGACTCCAGGCTGTGGCACCGCCAAGTTAGAGCAACCATCACAGTGTGGATAAATGCTCGGCTCAGGCAGCAGGAGCTTACATGCAGTGCATGCAGAATAAAGCTTTGGAGCCTTGCTCCTTGTGTGAGACATGCTGCTGGAGTGGGGGATTTGCAGAGAATGAACCCCAGGGAGAATATACAGAGGTCCACAATCGGAGACCGGCTGTGGCTTACCAGACCGCTGAGCGCGGTGTTGTGTGCCCTCCAGATCCCGAAGCTCGGTCCCCCAGAGCGCAGCACCTCAGCAGAGATGCAGAATGCAGGATGTCCCAGAGCAGAGTGAACTCTGCCTGAGAAATGGCCGCCGGAGCGAAGAGAGGGGGCGGGACTAGGGCGCTCCTATAAAAGAGCGAGAACTGGAGGGCTATAGAGACCTGCCGGGAAGGAGGGACGCCCCAGCAGTGGGGAGTGTCCCTCCCCTGTGTAGAACGGCCGCCGGGAGGAGCCGAACCTGTCCCTCTGCATGAGTGACATGCGAGGGCAGGAAAACGAAACTAGGCCTCCGGCGAAGCCGGGGCCTAAATTTAAGCGGCGAGGCCGACAAGCAGGCACCATCGGCGCGGTTCTCGGGCAAAAGCTGGAGAACCCGCCGGAAAAGTTAAAAACAATCACATACAGCATACTCTCCCCTTACAATAAAGAACCGGGACCCCCAACAAAAACGTCTCAGGTACTTAGCTGCTGAGACGCAGGGCCATGTCCCTGGGGATGAGTGCTCCGGTCCAACAGAATCCTCAAGGGGCTGTGGATGGAGACCGGACTCCTGCCAGGCATGGAGACCGTGCTGGCTCCCACTTCAAGCCAGAGCCCAGAAGGGATGGTGAAGGAGCGCGGCATGTAAGGCTTCAGCCTTGTAAATCAACATTAACAACACCGCCGACACAGTGGGGTGAGAAGGGACATGCCGGAAGTCCAGACATGGACCCGCTTTTCTTCAAACTCTTTCCAAAAGTCAAACAATCAGATGAGAATGCATGTGTGGATGTATGACCTCCTGAACACAAAGCGATAAACTGGCTAGGACTGGCTACCAGGGGGTGTATAAGCTCAGAGGGAGGAGCTACACTTTTAAGTGTAGTACTTTGTGTGTCCTCCGGAGGCAGAAGCTAAACACCCATGGTCTGGGTCTCCCAAAGGAACGTTAAAGAAAGTTACGTCTGTCAGAAGAATGGCAAACCCCCCACAAATAACGGAAAGTGTAAAGTCGGCCAGTCGTGAAGGGGTTAACCTTTCCTCGCGCCTGCACATTACAGTACTTTGATCAGCAGGGCAGATGAATGCGCCTGCGCAGGACCGCAATGTCGGCTCGTGTGGATGACATAGACACATCATCCACACCGGACTGGGAAGAAGGAGGCCGAAGATCGCAGCAGAGAGGATGCGTCAGACCTAAAAGAGGAGGCACCGCACTGGAGAGCTGCGACACCCATTGGACTGGACCCACCCTAGGTGAGTATTATAAAAGTACTTTTTCCGTTTTACAGGCTCTTATATACAGTATTTTGGAATGCTGTATATAAGAACTCAGTGGTATTGGACACAGCTTGTAGTCCCCAAATCTGGTGACAGATTCCCATTAAAAAATCGGAAGGAACACAAACTTACACAATAAATCACCAACATATTTGTGCTTCTAAGAGCGTGATTTATTACGCCCAGTATCCATGCCAGAAAATCTACATAGGAATGACCACAAGGGACTTAACCTCTTACAGACATTGGACGTACTGGGTACATCGTAGATAATGGCGGTGTAATCATCGTCGGCTGCTGCAGTAAACCGGCACCGATTTCCGCACATATATGCTGATCTGAACAGCAGACATGTGTACCTTACAAGCAAGGGTGGATCCACGATTCACCCATGCCTTTTAATCCCTTAGACCGCGCTGTCAAATACTGACAGCGCAATGTAAATGTCCATGGCAGGGAAATTTCCTTTCCTCGACGCCATCGGAGTCCCCGTGACGCGATCACGGGAATCCGATGGTCGCCATGGTAGCACAGGGTTATGTCATGACTCATGTCGCTATCATGACTCACATCCTGTTACAGCCGGCTGCTTGTAACAGGACAGCAGCATTTCAGCTGATCAGCAGAAATGAACAAGCGATCAGACAACTAATCCTTACCCCTAGGGGGACTATTAAAATAAAAAAAAATTAAAAAAAAGAGTTAAAAAAACCCACTAAAAATTTAAATCACTCCCCATTCGCCCCACTAAAAATCAAAGGGTTAAAAAAATAATAAATATACACTCATTTGGTATCACAGAGTTAAAAAATGCCCAGTCTATCAAAATCTAAAATGAATTAACATGATCGGTAGACGGCGTAGCCGTAAAAAAAAATTCCAACCGGCAAAGTTAAGTTTTTTGGTCTTCGCAAATTTTGAGCAAAATGCAATACCAGGGAGTCAAAACGTAGCATCTGCGCAAAAATGGTTCAGCTAAAAATGCAAACAAATAAGCCATCAGTGAGCCCCATATCCCGAAAAATGAGAACACTACAAGTTGCAGAAAATGGCGCTGAAAGTGCTCCAATTTTTTGGACAAACCTTTTTTTAACCCCTTAGATAAAAGTAAACCATATATGTTAAAACTCATGGTTTCACTTAAAAGACCAATACGTCCCGCAAAAACAAGACCTCTTATGGCAAGATTGACGGGAAAAATAAAAAAGTTACGACTCTCGGAAAAAGGGGAGCAAAAAACAAAAACGGAAAAATCGTCCACGGGTTAGAGGGTTAAAGGTGTGAGTCCGTGAGCACATCAGGGACATTGAGAAAACAAAGACTCTACATGAGATGGAACACCTAAAAACCCTACCAAAACATTTCCAATTGTACCATAAATCTGACTCAAGCAAATTAATTATAAAGGCCATAGATCAGAGGTTAGAGGTGGTAACCTATTTAAGGCCCTTGCGCAACTTGAGTCACTTTATTTATAGATTGGACACAAGGACTCCTATTGGGCTCAATGAGAGCTTTGGCTGCTTTCTTTAATTGGGTATTTTTATGTGGTGTGAGAATGGGACTGTTTGTGTTAAAATTATTTTTAATAGTTTTTTTATCCATAATTTAGAGGTCTGTATATGCTAAAACCATACCTGTGGTGGTCTGCAAATTTTGAGGTACTTCACTCGACCCGCTCAGTGACTTAGATGTTGACTTTGATTGGGTCTTTTCCCTGAATGAAGTGCCTATGAGAAAATAAGAAAAAAGATTATTATCTAAGAAAAGTGGAGAACAACATTGTACAACAATTTAATTATAGTTTGGATACAACTAATATTTAATACATTTACTCAATAATTTAGTTTTTTGCATTTCTTGATTTTGCTTGCCTTATGGCATGTCATTTTTAATTTTGAATATCATATTTCTGTTTACACAACTACATAAACACCATGCACTTTTTTATTTGTCTATTGATTAGTGACGGACAGACCCGGACAGTAAAATTTAAGCTGGTGTCACACTAAACGACAGCGACAACGACGTCGCTGTTACGTCACCATTTTCGGTGACGTAACAGCGACCTTGTAAGTCGCTGTTATGATCGCTGCTTAGCTGTCAAACACAGCAGAAGCAGCGATCATAACGTCGCTGTGCTACATGTTCAGAGAGCAGGGAGCCGCGCTTAGCGCTGGCTCCTTGCTCTCCTGCAGCACACATCGGGTTAATTAACCCGATGTGTGCTGCAGCTACATGTCACAGTTCAGAGAGCAGGGAGCCGCGCTTAGCGCTGGCTCCTTGCTCTCCTGCAGCACACATCGGGTTAATTAACCCGATGTGTGCTGCAGCTACATGTCACAGTGCAGAGAGCAGGGAGCCGCGTGCACTGCTTAGCGCTGGCTCCTTGCTCTCCTTGCTACAGTATACATCGGGTTAATTACCCGATGCATACTGCAGCCACATGTCACAGTGCAGGAGCCGGCGCTGGCAGCAAGAGCGGAGGCTGGTAACCAGCGTAAACATCGGGTAACCAGGGAAAGGTCTTCCCTTGGTTACCCGATGTTTACGCTGGTTACAGCTTACCGCAGCTGCCAGTGCCGGCTCCTGATCGCTTCATTTCGTCGCTCTCTCGCTGTCACACACAGCGATGTGTGTGTCACAGCGGGAGAGTGACGACCAAAAAATGAAGCTGGACATTCAGCAACGACCGGCGACCTCACAGCAGGGGCCAGGTCGTTGCTGGATGTCACACACAGCGACAGCGACGGGACGTCGCTGCAACGTCACAGAAAATGGTGACGTAGCAGCGACGTCGTTGTCGTCGTCGTTATGTGTGACACCAGCTTTAGGATCCGAGCGATTTTAAAAATACCCGAGTACCGGACCCGGGCCTGGAGTTCTCAGGGAACTCCGGATAATGATCCGGAACCTTTGGAAATAAAAAATAAATAAAGGAAAATTAAATAAAATAAGATTAAAGCAGGCGCGTTATAACAATAGCAGCCCACAGCAACCCAGGATTGTCACATCCATTATATGTGACAATCCTGGCACTTTACCCGGCTCTTCCCGATTGCACTGGTGCAGTAGCAATCAGGCTAATAAGGGGTTAATAACAGCTCACAGCTGCCACTAAGCTCTAGATTAGTAATGGCAGGGTCTATGAAAACCCTACCCCCATTACTAATCTGGAAGTGAAAAGAAATAAACACAAACACAAAATAAGATAAAAACAATACCCTATTTCACTCCTTTATTAACCCCAAAAACACGCAGGTCTGTGGTAATCCACACGAGGGCCAATGACTATTCCAATTGCCTTTCTACACCGCCATCGGAGGCCCCGTAACGCGATCATGGGAAGCCGATGGTTGCCATGGTAGCACAGGGTTATGTGATGACTCCTGTCGCTATCATGACTCACATCCTGCTACAGCCGGCTGGCTTTAACAGGACAGCAGCATTTCAGCTGATCAGAGCTCTGCCGCTCTGATCAGCAGAAATGAACAAGCGATCAGACGGCTAATCCTTACCCCTAGAGAGACTATTAAAATAAAAAAATAGTAAAAAAAAAGGTTTATAGAATTAAAAAAACAACTAAAAGTTTAAATCATTCTCCATTCGCCCCACTAAAAATCAAAGGGTTAAAAAAATAATAAATATACACTCATTTGGTATCGCAGAGTTCAGAAATGCCCAGTCTATCAAAATCTAAAATGAATCAATTAGATCGGTAGATGGCGTAGCCGTAAAAAAAAATCCAACTGGCAAAGTTACGTTTTTTGGTCTTCGCAAATTTTCAGCAAAATGCAATACCAGGGAGTCAAAACGTAGCATCTGCGCAAAAATGGTACAGCTAAAAATGCAAACAAATAAGCCATCAGTGAGCCCCATATCCCGAAAAATGAGAACACTACAAGTTGCAGAAAATGCCGCAGAAAGTGCTCCAATTTTTTGGACAAACCTTTTTTTAACCCCTTATATAAAAGTAAACCTAAACATGTTTGGTATCAACGAACTCATACCAACCTGAAGTATCACACCCACCCATCAGTTTTACCATACAGTGAACACGGTGAATAAAGTACCCATAAACCATTGTCCAATCACACTTTTTTGTAATTTTTCCGCACATGGAAATTTTGTGCTGTTTTCCAGTACCATATATGGTAAAACTCATGGTTTCACTTAAAAGACCAATACGTCCCGCAAAAAACAAGCCCTCTTATGGCAAGATTGACGGGAAAAATAAAAAACTTACGACTCTCGGAAAAAGGGGAGCAAAAAACAAAAACGGAAAAATCGTCCAGTGGTTAGGGGGTTAAAGGTGGGATTCCGTGAGCCCATCAGGGACATTGAGAAAACAAAGACTCTGCATGAGACGGAACACCTAAAAACCCTACCAAAACATTTTCAATTGTACCATAAATCTGACTCAAGCAAATTAAAGGAGTTGTCCGACATGACGTTGGCATAGTGGAGTCCTGGTGACCCCTTAACTGCTACCATACCCCCTAATACTTAACCCCTTATTGAAATGACCACAGACACATAGTTGGATAAAATGGCCACAGCAGCCTTTTATTTAACATAAC
>NW_027444807.1:0-16438 GCF_048569485.1 Anomaloglossus baeobatrachus | reverse complement strand
TGAAACCAGAAGTTGACATACACTATCTAAAAAGACACATACAGTATACATGTTTTCTCACTATGTGACATGAAATCAGAATAAACCTTTCCCGTTTTAGGTAAAGTAAGCTAACCAAAATTATTAAGATTTGCCAAATGCCAGAATAATGAAACAGAATGTTTTAATGCATTTTTATTACTTTCTGCAAAGTCAAAAGTTTACATACATTTCATTAGTATTTGGTACCATTGCCCTTAAATTGTATGACTTGGGTCAAATGTTTTGGATATCCTTCCATAAGCTTCTCACATTAGTTTGCAGGAATTTGGGCCCATTCCTCTTGACAGAACTGGTGTAACTCAGTCATGTTTGTAGGTCGGCTTGCTTGCACCTGCCTTTTCAGCTTTGCCTATAAATTTTATATAGCATTGAGATCAGGGCTTTATGATGGCCACTTCAAAACATTGACTTTGTTATCCTTAAGCCACATTGCAACCAGTTTGGCAGTATGCTTCAGATTTGAAAGACCCATTTTCACCCAAGCTTTAAGTTCCTGGCTGATGTCTTGAGATGTTGTTTCAGTGTTGCCATATAATCTTCTTTCCTCATGATGCTATCTATTTTGTGAAGTGCACCAGTGCCTCCTGCAGCAAAACAACGCCACAACATGATGCTGCCACCCTCATGTTTTACAGTTGGGATACTGTTCTTAGGCTTCAAAGTGTCTCCCTTTTTCCTCCAAACATAACAATGGTCTTTATGGCTAAACAGTTCAATTTTAGTTTTGTCAGACCACAGGACAGGTCTTTGTCCCATGTGCATTTGCAAACATTATTCTGACTTTTTTATATTGTTTTGGGAGTAATGGCTTCTTCCTGGCAGAGTAACTTTTCAGCCCATATTGATACAGTACTTGTTTCATTGTGCATAATGACACAATGTTACCAGATTCTGCCAGCATCTTCACAAGGTCTTTTGCTTTTGCTCTTGGGTTGATCTGCTCATTTCTGACCAAAGCACATCCATCTCTGGTTCACAGAACCCGTCTCCTTCCTGTGCAGTATGATGGCTAGCCATTTCCATCTTGTTTGCACTTGCATATGTAGCGACCCACGGGGCCTTAGGGTACTCATCACTGGGCCAGTGGTTTCTTGGTGTTGCTGTGACTGGACTGACCTGGCTCTGTGGCCCCATCAGCTACATGAAAAGACAAGTGCGAGGGAGATGGAAAGAGGGTGAAGGGTCCCTGGGAAGCATTTAACCGGTTGCAATTGTGACTGGGTCTCTGCCTCTTCCGCCGCCGACCCTTCCTGTAACTTTTCTTCTTCCAGGAGCAAGGTTGGATGGGAATGGGGGATGCTTTGCAGCACCACCCATGGTGCGCGGCAAGGAATTAACCACCGCTGCAGAGTCTCTCTCCAGGGCAAGTGTTGGGTGGAGCCAGGATGGTATCGCTCCCCACAGGCGGAGCGGGACCCTGGGAGGTTGGCGGGCTGCAGTCCACATGAGCGCTGGAGTGCAAAGCGGCGGCATTTACTCACAGAGTCACCGGCTGCGGGTTCCCGATGCTTTTATTCTCTGGTTAAGATGGTATCGCGCCCTAGGTGCTGGTGTTCGGCGTCAGAGACTCCAGTCGATCCCGGGCAGGTCTGACATCAGGTCCGGTCTGGTAATCGGTGGGCTTTCTCCTCCGTGCACAGCTCTGTACTCGGTTGGTCCCCGTGGCTTGAAGCGTTCTGGGGATCCCCTCCTGCTGCTCTCTCTTACTCTCTGTCTTGGCCCATATTGGAGGCAGCTTGAACCTCTCTTGGGCTAGACCTCTTTCCCTGTTCCCCGGGTTCCCTCTTTGCCCCTTACACTAACGTCGGTGAGGTACTTGATGGTCATCTCAGCGGGCAGATATATTGGGTGAGCTTTAAACGTCTCCTGAGCTAGGGTTCTGTACCCTGCCTGTGCTCAGTCCAGTCAGTATTCACATCGTACTCAGCCTGACGACCGTCCGCCTCGAGCGCACGATTACTGGTACCCGTCCCTCCAGGTGTTACTAGCTCTGCTCTGGCCGAGGCCAAGACCCAGTCGCCATTGCAACCGGCGGCATGCTTCCCAGGGACCCTTTGCCCTCCTTCCATCCCTCCTTGCACTTGTTTGTCTTTTCCTGTAGCCGACGGGGCCACGGAGCCGGGCCAGGCCAGTGACTGCAACCCCAAGAGACCACTGGCCTGGTGACGAGTACCCTGAGGCCCCGTGGGGCGCTACACATACAAAGTTTTGTACAGAAGAATGAGGCACCTTGAGATATCTGGAAATGGCACCCAAGGATGTGCAGACTTGTGCAAGTCTACAAGTCTCTTCCAGAGATCTTGGCTGATTTCTTTTTACATTTCCATGATGCTAAACAAAGAAGCAGTGTGTTTCAGGTGTGCTTTTAAATACATCTACAGGTGTGTCTCTAATTAACTTAGATGTTGCTAATAAACCTATCAGAAGCTTCCAAAGACATGACATGACATGACATGGGCTGTTCCATATTGTTTAAAGGCATAGTACTCTTTATATATGTAAACTTTGGACTTTTCAGAAAATAAAAAAAATGCCTTAAAATATCCTCTCTCTCTCTCTCTCTCTCTCTCTCTCTCTCTCTCTCTCTCTCTTTCTCTCTCTCTCTCTCTCTCTCTCTCTCTCTCTCTCTATCACTCAATTGACCTAAAACAGGAAAGGTTTATTCTGATTTTATGTCAGATAGTGAGAAAAACATGCATATGTGATTTTTTAACTAGTGTATGTAAACTTCCGGTTTCAACTGCAGATCTCACAATTTTCTGAGATGGATTAACTCCCCGCTACTTTCAGTCTCCTTCTTTAGGGTTTAAATCCTTGTCGATTTTGGGAAGAGAGTAAAATGTAGGTATAATTGGTAAAAGGGGTACTAGAACATCAAATTCATTTTTAGAGATAAGGAATTTTGATTTAGCCACATCCAGGATTTTAAGAAGAGTATTCGTATAACCTACTGTAGGATCAGACGGTAAAATTTCATAGGTATTACGATAGTCTAATATGGTATGGCTCATTACAAGACATATGGGGTGGTCCAGAAGGAAGTTTTTAACTTAAATCTACTCTCCGATAGATTGGGTACCTGTGTTTTGTTCATATGCAGAGTTTTAAATAGATCTTCCTAAGCTAACTTAATAAATATATCAACACTTGTGTACCCTTGTTTTGGGGGAACCTTTGTACTTGATCTTTTAATGCCTTGACCCCAGAGCATGATTTTCACCTTCATGACCAGGCCATTTTTGCCATTCTGACCAGTGTCACTTTGACAGGTTCATAACTCAGGAACGCTTCAGTAGATCCCAGTGATTATGATTATGACACTGTTTCTTCAGAACATATTGTGCTTCATGTTAGTAGTAAATTTAGGCTGATATTTTTTTGCATTTATTTCTTAAAATATCTGAAATTTGGCGAAAATTTTGAAAATCTTGCAATTTTCAAACTTTGAACTTTATGGCCATAAATCCAAGACTTGTAGCAAACAAATTAGTTAATAAATAACATTTCCCACATGTTTACTTTACATCAGCTCTTTTTTTGGAACATAATTTTTTTTGTTAGGAAGTTAGAAGGCTTCAAAGTTTATCAGCAATTTTTCATTTTACCGACAAAATTTACAAAACCCTTTTTTTTTAGGAACCACATCACATTTGAAGTGACTTGGAGAGGACTATGTGACAGAAAATACCCAAAGGTGACCCTATTCTAAAAACTACACACCTTATACTGCTCACCTTACACTGCTCAAAAACACATCCAAGAAGTTTATTAACTCTTTAGGTGTTTCACAGGAATCAAAGCAATATGCAAGGAAAAAATGAAAATTTAAATTTTTCCACAAAAATGTTACTTTAGCCATAAAATTTTGCATTTTCACAAGGGTATCAGGAAAAAATGCTGATGCCACATATGTGGTGGAAATCAATGTTTGGGCACATGGCAGGGCTCAGTAGAGAAGGAGCACCATTTGAATTTTTGAAAGTAAAATTAGCTGGAATCATTAGCGTACACCATGTCGCATTTGGAGACCCCCTAAGGTGCCTAAACAGTGGATCTCCCCCACAAGTGATCCCATTTTGGAAACTAGACCCTTCAAGGAACTTATTGTAACAGTGTGTCCCTCCCCCGCCTGTGCTCATGGTGTAATAGTCTGTCTCTCCTTGACTGTCCTGTATGTACTACTGGTGGGGGATTGTTTGTTCTTCTCAGCATGGGACTTCTCCAATCTACGACTTGGTAAACAGAACAGAGCCAGGAGTCTAAAGTCCATTCATGTATTAAATGTCATCAAATGTCCAGGCGGAGTTGGGCCCACCTTAGGGGCTGATCCCAGGAGAGAAGAACAAGGAGACCCATGTTAGGTCAGTTAGTTGGATCTCAGCTGGAGAAGGAAGATCTTCCTAAGCTAACTTAATAAATATATCAACACTTGTGTACCCTTGTTTTGGGGGAACCTTTGTACTTGATCTTTTAATGCCTTGACCCCAGAGCATGATTTTCACCTTCATGACCAGGCCATTTTTGCCATTCTGACCAGTGTCACTTTGACAGGTTCATAACTCAGGAACGCTTCAGTAGATCCCAGTGATTATGATTATGACACTGTTTCTTCAGAACATATTGTGCTTCATGTTAGTAGTAAATTTAGGCTGATATTTTCACAGGAATCAAAGCAATATGCAAGGAAAAAATGAAAATTTAAATTTTTCCACAAAAATGTTACTTTAGCCATAAAATTTTGCATTTTCACAAGGGTATCAGGAAAAAATGCTGATGCCACATATGTGGTGGAAATCAATGTTTGGGCACATGGCAGGGCTCAGTAGAGAAGGAGCACCATTTGAATTTTTGAAAGTAAAATTAGCTGGAATCATTAGCGGACACCATGTCGCATTTGGAGACCCCCTAAGGTGCCTAAACAGTGGATCTCCCCCACAAGTGATCCCATTTTGGAAACTAGACCCTTCAAGGAACTTATTGTAACAGTGTGTCCCTCCCCCGCCTGTGCTCATGGTGTAATAGTCTGTCTCTCCTTGACTGTCCTGTATGTACTACTGGTGGGGGATTGTTTGTTCTTCTCAGCATGGGACTTCTCCAATCTACGACTTGGTAAACAGAACAGAGCCAGGAGTCTAAAGTCCATTCATGTATTAAATGTCATCAAATGTCCAGGCGGAGTTGGGCCCACCTTAGGGGCTGATCCCAGGAGAGAAGAACAAGGAGACCCATGTTAGGTCAGTTAGTTGGATCTCAGCTGGAGAAGGACTAGGATCTATAGCTGAGGCTGGATCCTAGAGCCTGTGTATGGACTGTTACAGTCTGGAGATCAGTGGCCACGTGGGATTGTGTTTTGTTGTTCACCCTGTTGGACTCAAGGAACTCATATAAGGACCATTGCCATATTTTCCCTGGCGTTGGAATACCGGGAGGCGCCCCTGGATCTTTTGTTTTGTTGTGGATTCCTTGCAGACTTTAAGGATTTATATTTATGTTTGGTGCTTTATCTTTGTGGTTCCAATAAAGCCCTTTGGATTGTTCCTTGGCCTGGCATCCCTCACTGCTCTGTCGCATACCCTGTCACAAACTGGTGGCAGCGGCAGGATCAGAGCAGAAAGAACAATGGCCCATTAACATCTGGAATCAGAACCTCAGAGTACAAGAACTGGACTGTGGTGAGCCTACAAAGAAAGGCCCGTGAATTAGGAGTCGGCTACAAAGGACTCTCTAAGGAGACGGGAGCTGGAGGTAAATATCCAAAAAAGTGAATGGGTTGTGTGGTATGAGGAGGAGATGGCACTGCTTGGAGATGAGGTCACCATTGAATATAAGATGGATGCCATTCGCAGAGCTCAAGAGAGGGCATTGCTGGAGAGGAGGTTTGCTGTGGAAGCAGCTAGAGGCTCCAGACAAAATATAACCACAGCACCCACTATGAGGGAATTCTCCTGAGTGTCCCGCAAGGACTTTAAGCCATTTAATGAAGCTGCAGGCGACATTGAGGGCTTCTTCCAGGACTTTGAGCATCAGTGCCGATTAATGGAAGTCCCAGAAAGAGAGCGAGTCAGACACTTGGTGGGCCTCTTGGAGGGTGGAGCTGCCGACGCCTATAGAGCTATGGACCCTGAGTGGAATTGTGAGTATGGGGAGAGAAAACAGGCCATTCTAGAACATTATGCTGTGACCCCAGATACTTATAGAACTCAGTTCCGTACGTTAGCCTGTGATGTCTTTCAAGATGTATGCCCACAGCCTGAAACAAGTATGCCATCGCTGGCTGGAGGGAGAGGGGGCCTTAACTTGGGAGACCTTCCTCCAGGTCATCCTGAAAGAGTAGTTCTATGCCAGGTGCCCTGCTGAAATCAGGGAATGGGTGCGTGAGAGAAAGCCGTCAACTGTGGAACAAGCTGCCGCTCTAGCTGATGAGCTTCTCACCATCAAGCCTCAATGGAAAAGGCTACTAGTCAGTGAGAAAAAAAAACTACCAGCTCCCCAACACCAGTGGTCCCTTGTCCTTTGGCCTCCAATGTTCACCGTCCCACTAGACTACCAACACATGACGGACCCCATGTGAATTTGCCTCCTATTACTCCTGCCTCTTCTTTGGGAGTACGACGTGGAGAAAGACTCATAGAACGTAGATGTTATTGATGTGGGCAGCCGGGTCATCTGCAAGCTCACTGTCCAGGTGTTCGGAGGCAAAACAGTTACAGACCCCCTTTGCCTGTCCATTATCTACAGACACCCTCAACAGGAGAAGAGCTGGATTCACTCCCTGATGATTCGACAAAAGACTCTGATATGTTGACTTCCCTACCAGGAGTCTATGGGGTGCGAGCCACAGCCGCCCGTTCTTCTGATCTTCAGCATAAACATCTACAGGAGGTCATGCTGGATGGCCAAAAAGTTGTTGGCTTTCGTGACACTGGGGCTTTTCTCACCATCGCAGATCCCCGAGTAATTCAACAAGAAGCAATGCAAAAGGGACCAGGAATTGCCATTGAATTGGCTGGAGGTACACAAAGATACATTCCAAGAGTGAATGTGACCCTGGATTATGGCTTTGGGGCAAAACAATGCATGATTGGTGTGATGAGCAACCTTCCTGCAGACATTCTTCTAGGGAATGATGTGGGGAATCTTCAATGCCACTTTGTCAGTGCAATAACCAGAAGTCAAGCCAAGAGAGCAGCAGATGTGGACGTGTTCAACCCATCAATGGAAATGGGGCCACCCGAACTGCCGTCACAGCCGGTGAGTGATTCTTCTTGTGGGTCTCATATGAATGTCACTTGGGATAAAGTTCAGTTTAGACAAAAAGTATAGACTGACCCCACCCTGGCTAGCTTTAGAGCTCAGGCTGAAGTAGGGCAGTTAGGAGAAAATGGGGAAAAAATTATCAGAGAAAATGGACTTCTATATCGGGTTACCAATGCTGACTCCCTAGATAAACCCTGGACTTATAGCAAACAGCTGATTGTTCCTCAGAAATACAGAATTTCCCTATTACACCTTGCTCATGACATTACTACGGCCATCAAGGGAAAACCCGCACCGAGAGATGATTGACTCAAATTTTCTATTGGCCTGGAATTTCTCAAGCAGTGGCGCATTTCTGCCGAACTTGCGACATATGTCAGCGTAGAGGGCGACCCCGAGATCACCCAAAGGCACCCTTGCAACCACTCCCTATAATAGAAAGACCCTTTCAAAGAGTAGCTGTCGATATCATTGGACCTCTGGCTAAACCAAGTATATCTGGAAAGCAGTACATTCTCACTGTTGTGGACTACGCCACCCGATATCCAGAAGCCATGGCCTTGTCAAGTATTTCTGCAGCCAAGGTGGCTGAGGCCCTTGTTACCATTTTCAACCGAGTAGGATTCCCAAGTGAGATCTTATCAGACCAAGACTCCCAGTTCATGTCAGAGTTGATGTAGTGTCTGTGGCGCACCTGTGGAGTACGAGCAATTCGAACTACAGCATACCATCCTCAAACCAATGGACTTTGTGAACGGTTTAATCAAACACTGAAAAATATGCTAAGGGCCTTCACTGACAGGGATTCCGACTGGGAGATGTACCTACCCCATCTCCTGTTCACCTATCGGGAAGTTCCCCAGGAGTCCATTGGGTTTTCCCCCTTTGAACTACTCTGAAGAAGAGGACCCTTAACTCTGCTAAAGGAATATTGGGAGGGGCAAGTTGAAGATACAGGAACCCCTGTTGTTCCATATGTCCTCAAGCTTCGGGAAACCCTGGCTCAACTTGCTAGTTTGGCTCAGGATCATGTGCGGATGGCTCAAACCAGACAGAAGACATGGTATGACCGCAAAGCACACTATCGACAATTTGTAGAGGGACAACAAGTCTTAATGATTGTTCCCCATCGGCAAAATAAACTCCAGACAACATGGGAGGGTCCCTTCCGGGTTCTCAGAAAACTAAATGACACCAATTACCTTCTTGCTCTAGATGATCAGGGTCTAAGACAAAGGACTGTCCATGTAAATATGATTAAGAAGTACCATGACCGGACATTACCTATGATAGCAAGCTGTCGGCTGGCTTCAGAAGATGGTCAGGAGGATAAGGACACATTACCTGATCTTGTTGAAGCAGCCAGAGCCCCATCCACTGTGGAACAGGTTCCTCTGAGAGATCACTTAGATTCCTTACAGAAAAAACAAATGCTGGGAGTGCTCCATCAGAGACAGGCTGCTTTCTCATCCTGACCAGGTCGATCCACAGTAGCCCAACATCATGTGGACACTCAGGGCATCCGTCCCATACAACAGGCACCCTACCGGGTACCAGAATCAGTTAGAAACACCATGCAGCATTAGCTGAAGGAGATGTTACAGCTTGTGGTGATTCAGGCCTCCCATAGTCCTTGGGCCTCTCCTGTTGTGTTAGTACCCAAGAAAGATGGGAGTACTTGATTCTGTGTGGACTACAGACGACTAAATGACCATACCATCAGTGATGCTTACCGAATGCCCTGCATTGATGAACTTCTAGACCGGCTAGCTGAGGCACGATACATCACCACCTTGGATCTCAGTAAGGGATACTGGCAAATTCCCCTGACGGAGGAAGGTAGAGAAAGGTTGGCTTTTATAACCCCCTTTGGTCTGTATGAATTTCTAAACATGCCTTTCGGACTGAAAAACGCCCCTGCAACCTTTCAGAGAATGGTGGACCAGATCCTCCGGGGATATGGTGACTTCACTTGTGCTTACCTGGATGATATCGCCGTCTTCAGCCACACATGGGAGGAACGTCTGAATTAAGTAGCTGTTGTTCTTGACCGAATTCTCACAGCAGGCCTAACTAGTCGACCTGATAAATGCCAATTGGGGATGGGTGAAGTCCAATACCTAGGGCATCGAGTAGGAGGAGGGAAGTTACGTCCTGAACCTGCCAAAATCCAGGCTATTAGAGACTGGCCTGTACCCCAAACCAAGAAACAAGTTATGGCTTTTTTGGGCACTGCCAGTTATTACCGAAAATTTGTTTCTCATTTCAGCTCTGTGGCCAAGCCCCTTACAGACCTCACGAAGAAAACGATGCCCCGCCTGGTGATCTGGACTCCAGCCTGTGATGAGGCTTTTAACCGGCTGAAGGAAGCCTTGGTCTGCAACCCTGTTCTGGCTGCTCCAGACTACAAGAGGAGATTCATTGTACAAACGGATGCGTCTCCTTTTGGATTGGGACCTGTACTCAGCCAGGTGAATGCATCCGGGGAGATGCACCCCATTGCCTACCTCAGCAAGAAACTGCTGGACCGAGAAGTGGCTTATGCAACTGTTGAGAAGGAATGCCTGGCTGTAGTATGGCCCCTTAGGAAACTAAGGCCATATCTGTATGGACGAGAATTCACTGTGGTTACTGATCACAATCCCCTCACCTGGCTGAACAGAGTCTCTGGGGACAATGGACGCTTACTACGATAGAGCCTGGCTCTTCAACCCTATAACTTTCCAATACAATATACAGTTAGGTCCAGAAATATTTGGACAGTGACACAAGTTTTGTTATTTTAGCTGTTTACAAAAACATGTTCAGAAATACAATTATATATATAATATGGGCTGAAAGTGCACACTCCCAACTGCAATATGAGAGTTTTCACATCCAAATCGGAGAAAGGGTTTAGGAATCATAGCTCTGTAATGTATAGCCTCCTCTTTTTCAAGGGACCAAAAGTAATTGGACAAGGGACTCTAAGGGCTGCAATTAACTCTGAAGGCGTCTCCCTCGTTAACCTGTAATCAATGAAGTAGTTAAAAGGTCTGGGGTTGATTACAGGTGTGTGGTTTTGCATTTGGAAGCTGTTGCTGTGACCAGACAACATGCGGTCTAAGGAACTCTCAATTGAGGTGAAGCAGAACATCCTGAGGCTGAAAAAAAAGAAAAAATCCATCAGAGAGATAGCAGACATGCTTGGAGTAGCAAAATCAACAGTCGGGTACATTCTGTGAAAAAAGGAATTGACTGGTGAGCTTGGGAACTCAAAAAGGCCTGGGCGTCCACGGATGACAACAGTGGTGGATGATCGCCGCATACTTTCTTTGGTGAAGAAGAACCCGTTCACAACATCAACTGAAGTCCAGAACACTCTCAGTGAAGTAGGTGTATCTGTCTCTAAGTCAACAGTAAAGAGAAGACTCCATGAAAGTAAATACAAAGGGTTCACATCTAGATGCAAACCATTCATCAATTCCAAAAATAGACAGGCCAGAGGTAAATTTGCTGAAAAACACCTCATGAAGCCAGCTCAGTTCTGGAAAAGTATTCTATGGACAGATGAGACCAAGATCAACCTGTACCAGAATGATGGGAAGAAAAAAGTTTGGAGAAGAAAGGGAACGGCACATGATCCAAAGCACACCACATCCTCTGTAAAACATGGTGGAGGCAACGTGATGGCATGGGCATGCATGGCTTTCAATGGCACTGGGTCACTTGTGTTTATTGATGACATAACAGCAGACAAGAGTAGCCGGATGAATTCTTAAGTGTACCGGGATATACTTTCAGCCCAGATTCAGCCAAATGCCGCAAAGTTGATCGGACGGCGCTTCATAGTACAGATGGACAATGACCCCAAGCATACAGCCAAAGCTACCCAGGAGTTCATGAGTGCAAAAAAGTGGAACATTCTGCAATGGCCAAGTCAATCACCAGATCTTAACCCAATTGAGCATGCATTTCACTTGCTCAAATCCAGACTTAAGACGGAAAGACCCACAAACAAGCAAGACCTGAAGGCTGCGGCTGTAAAGGCCTGGCAAAGCATTAAGAAGGAGGAAACCCAGCGTTTGGTGATGTCCATGGGTTCCAGACTTAAGGCAGTGATTGCCTCCAAAGGATTCGCAACAAAATATTGAAACTAAAATTTTTTTTTTGGGTTTGGTTTATTTGTCCAATTACTTTTGACCTCCTAAAATGTGGAGTGTTTGTAAAGAAATGTGTACAATTCCTACAATTTCTATCAGATATTTTTGTTCAAACCTTCAAATTAAACGTTACAATCTGCACTTGAATTCTGTTGTAGAGGTTTCATTTCAAATCCAATGTGGTGGCATGCAGAGCCCAACTCGCGAAAATTGTGTCACTGTCCAAATATTTCTGGACCTAACTGTAGAAGGGGCAGCTAACACCAAATTGCAGATGGATTGTCCAGGCAGGAGGAGCCCTGAGTCAGGTCCACCATGTTTACGTGTACTTGACAAGCGACCTGTTGAGGTCACTAGTCGGTACACAAATTGAGGGGGGGAGGAGTTGTAACAGTGTGTCCCTCCCCCGCCTGTGCTCATGGTGTAATAGTCTGTCTCTCCTTGACTGTCCTGTATGTACTACTGGTGGGGGATTGTTTGTTCTTCTCAGCATGGGACTTCTCCAATCCACAACTTGGTAAACAGAACAGAGCCAGGAGTCTAAAGTCCATTCATGTATCAAATGTCATCAAATGTCCAGGCTGATGTCCATGGCTGATCCCAGGAGAGAAGAACAATAAGACCCATGTTAGGTCAGTTAGTTGGATCTCGGCTGGAGAAGGACTAGGATCTATAGATGAGACTGGATCCTAGAGCCTCTGTATGGACTGTTACAGACTGGAGATCAGTGGCCACGTGGGATTGTGTTTTGTTGTTCACCCTGTTGGACTCAAGAACTCGTATAAGGACCATTGCCATATTTTCCCTGGCGTTGGAACACCGGGAGGCGCCCCTGGATCTTTTGTTTTGTTGTGGACTCCTTGCAGACTTTAAGGATTTATATTTATGTTTGGTGCTTTATCTTTGTGGTTCCAATAAAGCCCTTTGGATTGTTCCTTGGCCTGGCATCCCTCACTGCTCTGTTGCATACCCCGTCACACTTATCTAGATGTTTGCATGAGCACTTTGAACCCAAGGGGGCTTCAGAGAAGTTTATAACTTTGAGCTGTGAAATAAAAAATACATTTTATCACAAAATTGTTACTTCAATCAGATAGCTTTTGTTTACCAGGGTATCAGGAAAAAATGCACCATAAAATTTATTGTGCAACTTCACGTGAGTACGCACATCCTCATATGTTGTGGAAATCATTGCAGAGATCTGAAGGGAAGGATCATCACTTGACTGCAAAATTGGCTGGAATCATTAGCGGACGTTATGTCACGTTTGAAGAGCCCCTGATGTGCCTAATCAGTGCAGCTCCCCTAGAAGTAACCTCATTTTGGAAACTAAACCCCTCAAGGAATTTATCTAGATAGTTGGTGAGCACCTGGAACTCTGAGGGACTTCACAGAATTTTAGAACATTGAGATGTGAAAATGAAAAAATACATGTTTAGCCTCAAAAATGTTGCGTTAACGCCAGATTTTTCAAATTCATTAGGGTAACAGGAGATATTGCACCACAAAAATTTGTTGTGCATTTTCTCTTGAGTACACTTATACCCCAAATGTGATAAAAAAAAAACTACTTCTGAGGCACAGTACAAAGTGAAGAAGGGAAGGCGCTCCATACTGGGCTGCAGATTTACTTGGAATGGTTTGTGGGTGCCATGTCATATTGGCAGAGCCCCTTATGTACCAGAGCAGCAGAACCCCCCACAAGTGATCCCATTTTACAAACTGCACTCCTTAATGAATTCATCCAGGGGTGCAGTGAGCATATTGACACTACAGGTGTGTCATAACATTTTATACTATTGGGCGTGAAAGAAAAAAAAGTACGTTTACCACTAAAATGTTGTTTTAACCCAAGATATCCAATTTTTCCAGGGGCAATAGCTAAAACAGTCCCCACTATATGTTACACACTTTCTCTTGAAGAAGGCAATACCCCACATGTGGCTGTTCAGTATTGTTTTGCTGCACCACAAGGCTCAGGAGTAGAGATGAGTGAACCGGCCATGGTTCGGCTCGAGTTCGGTTCGCCGAACGGAGGTCTCGTCCGAGTTCGGTTCGGCAAACCGGTTCGGCGAACCACTCGAACCACATAGGAAACAATGGGAGGCAATCACAAGCACATAAAAACACCTAGAAAACACCCTCAAAGGTGTCCAAAAGGTGACAAACAACTCACAACACAACACAAACACATGGGAAAGTGACAAGAACAAATTCTCATGCGAAAACAAAACAGCGTTACGATGAAAAAGAGGAGGAGACACAAATATATGAGTATATGCAAGGGAACATCGATGTCATTACTGTGCAACTTGAGCCTTGCTCATTTTAGGCTTCCAATCTGGATAAATTGCCTGAGCTCGCCCCGTACGCCTTGGGGATCTTGTCGTGTACTGCAGCCAGCGTTCTCTCAGAACCTGTATTCAGTGCTGCTGTCTGCGGGCCTTCGTCAGGGCAATGTGACACACGTGACTTGTATGGCTCACGTGTTTAATCTGATTCTCCAGCAATTTTTAAAAAAACATCCCTGCCTACATGGCCTCGTACAGCGGGCATGCTCACTATGTGCTCTCTTCCATCGTTCGCACCCAGCAGCTCAACAACTTTCATCGCTCCTGAAGTCTTAAGGTCTGGCGGTTAAACGCCTGAAATGCGATGTTCCGACATGCAGGAATTGGAATCTGCACATGTTGCAGCGGCTGTGGCAGCACCGCAGAGCCCTGCTGAAATACGTTATGATGTATACCCTGGGCTAACTTGATCCAGTAGTGGTGCAGATCACGCTGCTGGAGTGGTGTCAGATCAAGGACCTATGCACCGTTCTACACAGTTTACAAAAGTCGACGAAGATGTTTAACACTGGCGATGCCATTCTCAGCGTGACAATTTTGGTCATCTACATGATGGAGCACACTGTAAGCATTATTTGGAGTCAGGTGTTGGTCCAAGAGGAAGGGGAGGAAGTACTGGAGGAGTCATATGCGGAAGGGATAACAAGATCTACAAGGTCCAGATGGTCAGCGGCACCTTGGCGGCAGTCATGGTATGGTGGAGTAGAGGGATTATCAAGGGCACATAGTATCAGCAAAACTGTTGAGGAAGGTGCAGGAGCCCATGAAGAAATGGAGGACGAACTGGCGACGGGCATGGAAGACTCAGCAGATGAGTGAGAGCTTGGTCACATTTCGGTTGTGCGAGGTTGGGGGGAGAGGGCAGAGGAAGGAGGCACGATTCTCACCTCTCCGCCACCAACACACCAAGGACTTGGTCCTCCTAGATGCACAAGACACATGAGCGCCTTCTTGCTGCATTTCCTACAACATGACCTTTGGATTGTACGAATTCCAAGTAATGCTGACTACTGGGTTGCCACACTGTTAGATCCCCGGTAGAACACAAAATTTTGCGAAATAACTCCTGCCATAGAAAGGGACGCACGTATGCAGGAGTATCAGCAGAAGGTGTTACACAATCTTACATCTGCTTTTCCACTAAACACAAGTGGTGCACAGAGTGAATCTCAACGCTTTGTCATGGATAATAGGAAATGGTCTTTTACTTGTCCACATCTGAAGGACCGAGGGCTGGCTGCTGTGCTGAGACGGTGTTGAGTACGGTGTCCCTGCAGAGTTGCACTTTTGGTCATATACAAACTGAGTTGAAAAAGGACAGATGCTGGTGGAAAGGGGAACAGGTGTGTTGGAAAGGGTAAAAAAGTTTGTGTCCGTGGGTTTGGTGGTTAAGCAACAGTAACATTTGCTGAAGAAACAACATCTGTTATGGTGGGACTGGCAGATTTGGATAAGATGGTATATACTATGTAACCGCTATATAAAAAAATTAAGAAGAAAAGAAAGAGAAAGGTATATATCTCAATCGCCATTTGGTGTCCACCGTGCTCCCAGATGGAAAAGGAGAGGTTGGCAACTGGAAGGTTAGGTGGAGGATACAGAGCAGGTTGACTCTGAAACAAATAGTAGCCTGAACCGAGTTAGACGCCACTCGGATCTGGAGACTGGGAGCCCTGTTAGCGTCACAGGGTCCACACGACCACCCAGCCCCGGAACTCCCTGTTAACAACACAGGGGCCATTAGTTATGCTGACCGTGTGCATAGGGGACACACCTGTGGACAGCAGGCGTATCAGCAGCAGCAGGCCTGTTTATGCCACTGGGTTGCACTAACAGGACTGGTAGGACAGGAGCTGTTCTTAAACGTTCTGCATTACCAACTGTGGTGGCGGCCTGCATCGATGCCCTATCCCTGCCTACCTCTGGCCTAAAGCTGCAATGGGTTCAACACATGGAGGTGTGCTATTTCTTAGCATAATAGAAGACTGGGCACCTTCTTGTTGGCTCCAGCCCCTTTTATAACCTGGGTCCGCCCCAAACCAGGGTGGACCAAAATGCACCTCCTGGAGACAAAAGCAGAGTGACACGTCATGAGTAGTGATGAGCGAGTACTAAAAAGCTCGGGTGCTCGAAGCTCGGGCCGAGCCTCCCAAGATACTCGTGTACTCGGCCCGAGCAACGAGCCCAATGTTATCCTATGGGAGACCCGAGTATTTTTGTGAAATGACCTCCCGGCAGCATGGAGAAACCCTAAAAATGTCACAAAAGTCTCAGAAGAGTGCTCAAATGACATGGCAACAGCATGGGGAAGACCCCTTGAAGCATTTATCACTCAAAAGTCACAGCTGTGAACAATTTTGTCCGCGTTTTACGCCATTTTTACGGACTCACCAGAAAACCTTCCAAAATGACCCCAAAATGATTTTTCATGGCGGAAATGTTAAGGGCACATACCCAATAGTGAGATAGAGCTGGTGTATGTTACTTTTTGAGATCAATACATGAAAGATTTTACGTGAAAACATTGTGTGGCACTCCGATGTCCCTGAGAAGAGACGTACATGAAGGCCTCTTGAGTCTAATGTGCCCATTTTGAGGAAGTGAGTCTTTGTAGTATTTTCCTTTGCCAGGGCAGTCCTAAATTGT
>NW_027444806.1:0-16450 GCF_048569485.1 Anomaloglossus baeobatrachus | reverse complement strand
TGCCACTAGGTACACTGAGTGTTTGCTAGTATAATGGCTTGGTTAGAAAGATTTGTAGTGTTGCAACGCAGGCAGACGCGCTCTGCAAATGTCTTTGCACTAGTGGAACTATAGCAAAGTCAATAGCCAACGTATAGGATGCCACTAGGTACACTGAGTGTTTGCTAGTATAATGGCTTGGTTAGAATGAGTTGTAGTGTGCAACGCAGGCAGACGCGCTCTGCAAATGTCTTTGCACTAGTGGGACTATAGCAAAGTCCAATAGCCACGTATAGGATGCCACTAGGTACACTGAGTGTTTGCTAGTATAATGGCTTGGTTAGAATGAGTTGTAGTGTGCAACGCAGGCAGACGCGCTCTGCAAATGTCTTTGCACTAGTGGGACTATAGCAAAGTCCAATAGCCACGTAGTAGGATGCCACTAGGTACACCTGAGTGTTTGCTAGTATAATGGCTTGGTTAGAATGAGTTGTAGTGTGCAACGCAGGCAGACGCGCTCTGCAAATGTCTTTGCACTAGTGGGACTATAGCAAAGTCCAATAGCCACGTATAGGATGCCACTAGGTACACTGAGTGTTTGCTAGTATAATGGCTTGGTTAGAATGAGTTGTAGTGTGCAACGCAGGCAGACGCGCTCTGCAAATGTCTTTGCACTAGTGGGACTATAGCAAAGTCCAATAGCCACGTATAGGATGCCACTAGGTACACTGAGTGTTTGCTAGTATAATGGCTTGGTTAGAATGAGTTGTAGTGTGCAACGCAGGCAGACGCGCTCTGCAAATGTCTTTGCACTAGTGGGACTATAGCAAAGTCCAATAGCCACGTATAGGATGCCACTAGGTACACTGAGTGTTTGCTAGTATAATGGCTTGGTTAGAATGAGTTGTAGTGTGCAACGCAGGCAGACGCGCTCTGCAAATGTCTTTGCACTAGTGGGACTATAGCAAAGTCCAATAGCCACGTATAGGATGCCACTAGGTACACTGAGTGTTTGCTAGTATAATGGCTTGGTTAGAATGAGTTGTAGTGTGCAACGCAGGCAGACGCGCTCTGCAAATGTCTTTGCACTAGTGGGACTATAGCAAAGTCCAATAGCCACGTATAGGATGCCACTAGGTACACTGAGTGTTTGCTAGTATAATGGCTTGGTTAGAATGAGTTGTAGTGTGCAACGCAGGCAGACGCGCTCTGCAAATGTCTTTGCACTAGTGGGACTATAGCAAAGTCCAATAGCCACGTATAGGATGCCACTAGGTACACTGAGTGTTTGCTAGTATAATGGCTTGGTTAGAATGAGTTGTAGTGTGCAACGCAGGCAGACGCGCTCTGCAAATGTCTTTGCACTAGTGGGACTATAGCAAAGTCCAATAGCCACGTATAGGATGCCACTAGGTACACTGAGTGTTTGCTAGTATAATGGCTTGGTTAGAATGAGTTGTAGTGTGCAACGCAGGCAGACGCGCTCTGCAAATGTCTTTGCACTAGTGGGACTATAGCAAAGTCCAATAGCCACGTATAGGATGCCACTAGGTACACTGAGTGTTTGCTAGTATAATGGCTTGGTTAGAATGAGTTGTAGTGTGCAACGCAGGCAGACGCGCTCTGCAAATGTCTTTGCACTAGTGGGACTATAGCAAAGTCCAATAGCCACGTATAGGATGCCACTAGGTACACTGAGTGTTTGCTAGTATAATGGCTTGGTTAGAATGAGTTGTAGTGTGCAACGCAGGCAGACGCGCTCTGCAAATGTCTTTGCACTAGTGGGACTATAGCAAAGTCCAATAGCCACGTATAGGATGCCACTAGGTACACTGAGTGTTTGCTAGTATAATGGCTTGGTTAGAATGAGTTGTAGTGTGCAACGCAGGCAGACGCGCTCTGCAAATGTCTTTGCACTAGTGGGACTATAGCAAAGTCCAATAGCCACGTATAGGATGCCACTAGGTACACTGAGTGTTTGCTAGTATAATGGCTTGGTTAGAATGAGTTGTAGTGTGCAACGCAGGCAGACGCGCTCTGCAAATGTCTTTGCACTAGTGGGACTATAGCAAAGTCCAATAGCCACGTATAGGATGCCACTAGGTACACTGAGTGTTTGCTAGTATAATGGCTTGGTTAGAATGAGTTGTAGTGTGCAACGCAGGCAGACGCGCTCTGCAAATGTCTTTGCACTAGTGGGACTATAGCAAAGTCCAATAGCCACGTATAGGATGCCACTAGGTACACTGAGTGTTTGCTAGTATAATGGCTTGGTTAGAATGAGTTGTAGTGTGCAACGCAGGCAGACGCGCTCTGCAAATGTCTTTGCACTAGTGGGACTATAGCAAAGTCCAATAGCCACGTATAGGATGCCACTAGGTACACTGAGTGTTTGCTAGTATAATGGCTTGGTTAGAATGAGTTGTAGTGTGCAACGCAGGCAGACGCGCTCTGCAAATGTCTTTGCACTAGTGGGACTATAGCAAAGTCCAATAGCCACGTATAGGATGCCACTAGGTACACTGAGTGTTTGCTAGTATAATGGCTTGGTTAGAATGAGTTGTAGTGTGCAACGCAGGCAGACGCGCTCTGCAAATGTCTTTGCACTAGTGGGACTATAGCAAAGTCCAATAGCCACGTATAGGATGCCACTAGGTACACTGAGTGTTTGCTAGTATAATGGCTTGGTTAGAATGAGTTGTAGTGTGCAACGCAGGCAGACGCGCTCTGCAAATGTCTTTGCACTAGTGGGACTATAGCAAAGTCCAATAGCCACGTATAGGATGCCACTAGGTACACTGAGTGTTTGCTAGTATAATGGCTTGGTTAGAATGAGTTGTAGTGTGCAACGCAGGCAGACGCGCTCTGCAAATGTCTTTGCACTAGTGGGACTATAGCAAAGTCCAATAGCCACGTATAGGATGCCACTAGGTACACTGAGTGTTTGCTAGTATAATGGCTTGGTTAGAATGAGTTGTAGTGTGCAACGCAGGCAGACGCGCTCTGCAAATGTCTTTGCACTAGTGGGACTATAGCAAAGTCCAATAGCCACGTATAGGATGCCACTAGGTACACTGAGTGTTTGCTAGTATAATGGCTTGGTTAGAATGAGTTGTAGTGTGCAACGCAGGCAGACGCGCTCTGCAAATGTCTTTGCACTAGTGGGACTATAGCAAAGTCCAATAGCCACGTATAGGATGCCACTAGGTACACTGAGTGTTTGCTAGTATAATGGCTTGGTTAGAATGAGTTGTAGTGTGCAACGCAGGCAGACGCGCTCTGCAAATGTCTTTGCACTAGTGGGACTATAGCAAAGTCCAATAGCCACGTATAGGATGCCACTAGGTACACTGAGTGTTTGCTAGTATAATGGCTTGGTTAGAATGAGTTGTAGTGTGCAACGCAGGCAGACGCGCTCTGCAAATGTCTTTGCACTAGTGGGACTATAGCAAAGTCCAATAGCCACGTATAGGATGCCACTAGGTACACTGAGTGTTTGCTAGTATAATGGCTTGGTTAGAATGAGTTGTAGTGTGCAACGCAGGCAGACGCGCTCTGCAAATGTCTTTGCACTAGTGGGACTATAGCAAAGTCCAATAGCCACGTATAGGATGCCACTAGGTACACTGAGTGTTTGCTAGTATAATGGCTTGGTTAGAATGAGTTGTAGTGTGCAACGCAGGCAGACGCGCTCTGCAAATGTCTTTGCACTAGTGGGACTATAGCAAAGTCCAATAGCCACGTATAGGATGCCACTAGGTACACTGAGTGTTTGCTAGTATAATGGCTTGGTTAGAATGAGTTGTAGTGTGCAACGCAGGCAGACGCGCTCTGCAAATGTCTTTGCACTAGTGGGACTATAGCAAAGTCCAATAGCCACGTATAGGATGCCACTAGGTACACTGAGTGTTTGCTAGTATAATGGCTTGGTTAGAATGAGTTGTAGTGTGCAACGCAGGCAGACGCGCTCTGCAAATGTCTTTGCACTAGTGGGACTATAGCAAAGTCCAATAGCCACGTATAGGATGCCACTAGGTACACTGAGTGTTTGCTAGTATAATGGCTTGGTTAGAATGAGTTGTAGTGTGCAACGCAGGCAGACGCGCTCTGCAAATGTCTTTGCACTAGTGGGACTATAGCAAAGTCCAATAGCCACGTATAGGATGCCACTAGGTACACTGAGTGTTTGCTAGTATAATGGCTTGGTTAGAATGAGTTGTAGTGTGCAACGCAGGCAGACGCGCTCTGCAAATGTCTTTGCACTAGTGGGACTATAGCAAAGTCCAATAGCCACGTATAGGATGCCACTAGGTACACTGAGTGTTTGCTAGTATAATGGCTTGGTTAGAATGAGTTGTAGTGTGCAACGCAGGCAGACGCGCTCTGCAAATGTCTTTGCACTAGTGGGACTATAGCAAAGTCCAATAGCCACGTATAGGATGCCACTAGGTACACTGAGTGTTTGCTAGTATAATGGCTTGGTTAGAATGAGTTGTAGTGTGCAACGCAGGCAGACGCGCTCTGCAAATGTCTTTGCACTAGTGGGACTATAGCAAAGTCCAATAGCCACGTATAGGATGCCACTAGGTACACTGAGTGTTTGCTAGTATAATGGCTTGGTTAGAATGAGTTGTAGTGTGCAACGCAGGCAGACGCGCTCTGCAAATGTCTTTGCACTAGTGGGACTATAGCAAAGTCCAATAGCCACGTATAGGATGCCACTAGGTACACTGAGTGTTTGCTAGTATAATGGCTTGGTTAGAATGAGTTGTAGTGTGCAACGCAGGCAGACGCGCTCTGCAAATGTCTTTGCACTAGTGGGACTATAGCAAAGTCCAATAGCCACGTATAGGATGCCACTAGGTACACTGAGTGTTTGCTAGTATAATGGCTTAGTTATCAGTTGGAGTGTGCAGAGGACAAGAGGGTACAGTGGCAGGATTGTGGTGCTCTGGGTAGAGGAATGGAAGACTGCCTTTCTATTCCCTCCTAATGGTGAAATGCAGGTAGGAAATCCCTGACCTGGGCTACACAGACGCTGTTGCTGTTTGCAGGACCTGTCACCTATGGCTCTCTGACCCTGCCGGTTGGAGCCCTTAAAAGGACTGCTATAAAGTGCTCTCCCTAAGCTGTCTAACGCTGTGTATGCAGCGCATACAGCTGTATCGGCTATAGGACTCAGGAAGACGGAGCTGCGACAGTGATGTCTGACACCAAAGACGCAGAAGGCAGATAATGGCGTCCGTGAAGAAAATGTCCGGTTTTATAATGCAGGGACATGTGACATGCAGATCCTATCACACATGCCGTTGCTTCTCTGGCTCAAAGTCCACTTAGCTGTGTGTGTGTCTGGGATTGGCTGACATGCTGGCCCGCCCCACAAGACGCGCGCACTTAGGGAAGGAAGACAAGAAAAAAAAAAAAAAAAATGGCGATCGCCATTATAGAAACAGCAGTGATCTGAAGGCGCTGTTCACGCACACTATACACTGAAATGTGATAATAGTTTGATTCACAGAGTGACTTACACTATTACAGCAGAAACCAAGCTATGATTTAGCTGTTTTTTGGCTGCTAGAACCGTTCTCGAACGTTTCTAGAACTACCGAGCTTTTGCAAAAAGCTCGAGTTCTAGTTCGATCTAGAACATGCCCCAAAATCACTCGAGCCGCGAACTGGAGAACCACGAACCACGAACCGCGCTCAACTCTAATGGTGAGTACTATCTGGCTTTGATATGTGACATGAATACACAACATGAAGGACTATTTTTGATGTCTGTATATTGTGCACATATGAGCAGGATTCTTCTGGTTTCTTCACTACAGTCAGAAATCCATGTTGCAATAATCATTCATTATCTTTTTTACATAATACAAACAACCATCACTTACAAACTCCACCAGTGTGACACAAAGTCCATAAATTTGTATCCTTTCGAGCAGGTGTCTCACACATGGGGACTGTGGATCACATGCGGCCACTGAGGCTGAATTCTGTGGCCCATGGGGCATTGGAGACCAGATTCATAACAATAACAGGCCCAGGAGGCAAGGGGACTCACTGACGCCAGTGCTGTCCTCATCTGAATGTGCATGCTCGGTTAAACAATGAAGTATACTGTAAGCACTATACATGCCGCAAGCCAATCAAAGGCCAGCAGATAATATTGGTGGGCACATCATGGGCAGTGCATGATGCCAATGCTATGTGCCGCCCTGCTCCCCTGTGCTGGATATGAAGCAAAAAGAGGTCACCGCTCTACATGGGAGTGAGGACAGGTGAGAAGAATCATTTTTGTGTGAAAAACAGCAGGATGAGGCCCATTATTACAGAATGGTGTCCAGGAAGAGGGACATTATTACAGGATTTATCCTGTCGGACCCCAAAATACAGGACATTACACAGGTCTGCAAGGTTAAAATTCTTTGAAAATCAATTGTTTTTTTTTACACAAACACTGACGCCATAGCTTTTTATTGCACCATACTTTGACCCCTTTATGTGACTGTTGGTGGATGATTTTGGTGTCATTAGATGCTGTGTTGTGATTGGCTGCTGTGGGCAGAGAAGATTTTTTAAATTCAGTTTCCAAAAAGGTGTGGTGGTGTCCATAATGATATGCTAGTGAGTGTGAATCCACTGCACCACAGAATGGGCTTACCCTAGAGGGGTGTGACTAAGTGCCTACTGGGTTTTCATCAGAGCCTCTGATGGTAAGGATGGGCTGGGCTGCCGGTAGACACGGGGTGCCACTCCAGGGAGATCCCCAGTACTGCAGGAGCTGATCCAAGGTACTGCAGGAGCTGATCCTAGGGTCAGGGACATAGGTACAGAGGGCAGGCAGGACAGAGCGGGTAGTGGAGGTTGACTGGGTGGAGTATGTTCAGGAGACAGGTTGGACAAGTAGGTACAGGGGGAAGGCAGGATGAGTTTAAGTACAGAAACAGACAGGATGGACTGGCACAGGAGACAGGCAGGATGGGTTCTGGTACTGGAGTGTCACAAGGAGATTTTTGCAAGCATTCTTAGGGTCTGTGGAAACTCTATCTGAGCCCAAACTGCTTGGAGGGACGTCCCATGGGGAAAGAACCTCCACTCCCCTCAAAAGGGGCAGAGTCTGTTTTTTTCTGTTGCAAAAAGGGACGCTTTATCAGTGCCTGTCCCTCTGTGTACAAGGAAAGACGGCAGTCGGAAAATCCTAGACACAGGTTGTTTGAGGGATCCCAACCTGGGTCTTCGTATATCTTCCAGAATGGTGTCTCAATGTTTAATACCCACCAGGGTCAAGGTTGGAGGCCATGAAATACTATTACTGTTTTTCTTCATAGATCATGTTTTCTCCTGAAGAACTATAAACAATTTGCTCATTTCTCAGGGTTGGATTTGAAGTGGTTACCAAATCCTGTTCAAATATTTGCCATTGATTCTTCACCTCTTATTCAGGGGGCCTAATTTGAGTGTGTACAGGGGCTGGAAGTTCATATAGGAGTACTTTATTAGGAGTGGTTTCCCTGGTTAGTACATAACTCTACCATTGATTGGCAAACTCAGGAGACAATTAAACACAGCACATATTGTAAAACCACTTGCTTAAGGACCTGTAGTTCAGCGGTTACCACATGTCTTCCTAGTCTTCTCTCTGATTTTATTGATGTGTGTGTGAGATAGGATGTCTGGAGATGCCGCCCCATGGGCTTTATGACTGATTGATTCAAGTGCAATTTCTATAATTTAAATGCATAGAGGACAACAAGTTTTTAAAGTGCAAAAATGGAAATGACAATTTATTTAAGGCATAGTGACAAAAAGTAGTTAAAATATACACACATTAAAATCTGAGAGAGCAGATGGGTAATACATAGCCATTATGTAGCCACATAGAGGGCATGAACATACAATCCAGGTACATAACCCCAATTGTGGGTGAACAGCAGACAAGAGAGTTTAGCTAAAGGGCACATTAGGCCATCTTCATCGCCAGTTGCTGCTGGATTCTTCTCTGTCAAAAAGAAGGATGGTGGGTTATGGCCATGCCTGGACTACCAGTAGCACAATGCACAGCGCACCCGCGGTATTTCTACACCCCGTTAATGATTTGTTTTCTCATTGTTTGGTGAAGTCTGTAATAATTTACTTAAATGACATTCATATATACTCACAGGCTGATGTGTCTCATATTAAACATGTCAGACAGGTACTGCAAATCATCAGAGAGAATAGGTTGTATGCTAAACTCGAGAAGTGAGTATTCGCTGTACAGGAACTTTATTTTTTGGGTTATATCGTTTCTACTGAAGGAGGCGTTAGGGTTTGTGGGAACTCTAGATTTTGCACTCTTCTAACTTCTCTGATGTCTGTGATCAGCGCAGGGAGACTTGGAAGTCAACTCACATATTTGTAGTTCTTAGGCTGTCTAGCAAGAGTTAATCTCTGCTTGTTTAGTTTTTAATCTCCTGCAATCACGTGCTATGGGAGAATCGATCAAATTCACTCTTCTATTATACAGTCAGGGCCAGAAATATTTGGACAGTGACACAAGTTTTGTTATTTTAGCTGTTTACAAAAACATGTTCAGAAATACAATTATATATATAATATGGGCTGAAAGTGCACACTCCCAGCTGCAATATGAGAGTTTTCACATCCAAATCGGAGAAAGGGTTCAGGAATCATAGCTCTGTAATGCATAGCCTCCTCTTTTTAAAGGGACCAAAAGTAATTGGACAAGGGACTCTAAGGGCTGCAATTAACTCTGAAGGCGTCTCCCTCGTTAACATGTAATCAATGAAGTAGTTAAAAGGTCTGGGGTTGATTACAGGTGTGTGGTTTTGCATTTGGAAGCTGTTGCTGTGACCAGACAACATGCGGTCTAAGGAACTCTCAAATGAGGTGAAGCAGAACATCCTGAGGCTGAAAAAAAAGAAAAAATCCATCAGAGAGATAGCAGACATGCTTGGAGTAGCAAAATCAACAGTCGGGTACATTCTGAGAAAAAAAGAATTGACTGGTGAGCTTGGGAACTCAAAAAGGCCTGGGCGTCCACGGATGACAACAGTGGTGGATGATCGCCGCATACTTTCTTTGGTGAAGAAGAACCCGTTCACAACATCAACTGAAGTCCAGAACACTCTCAGTGAAGTAGGTGTATCTGTCTCTAAGTCAACAGTAAAGAGAAGACTCCATGAAAGTAAATACAAAGGGTTAACATCTAGATGCAAACCATTCATCAATTCCAAAAATAGACAGGCCAGAGTTAAATTTGCTGAAAAACACCTCATGAAGCCAGCTCAGTTCTGGAAAAATATTCTATGGACAGATGAGACAAAGATCAACCTGTACCAGAATGATGGGAAGAAAAATGTTTGGAGAAGAAAGGGAACGGCACATGATCCAAGGCACACCACATCCTCTGTAAAACATGGTGGAGGCAACGTGATGGCATGGGCATGCATGGCTTTCAATGGCACTGGGTCACTTGTGTTTATTGATGACATAACAGCAGACAAGAGTAGCCGGATGAATTCTGAAGTGTACAGGGATATACTTTCAGCCCAGATTCAGCCAAATGCCGCAAAGTTGATCGGACGGCGCTTCATAGTACAGATGGACAATGACCCCAAGCATACAGCCAAAGCTACCCAGGAGTTCATGGGTGCAAAAAAGTGGAACATTCTGCAATGGCCAAGTCAATCACCAGATCTTAACCCAATTGAGCATGCATTTCACTTGCTCAAATCCAGACTTAAGATGGAAAGACCCACAAACAAGCAAGACCTGAAGGCTGCGGCTGTAAAGGCCTGGAAAAGCATTAAGAAGGAGGAAACCCAGCGTTTGGTGATGTCCATGGGTTCCAGACTTAAGGCAGTGATTGCCTCCAAAGGATTCGCAACAAAATATTGAAAATAAAAATATTTTGTTTGGGTTTGGTTTATTTGTCCAATTACTTTTGACCTCCTAAAATGTGGAGTGTTTGTAAAGAAATGTGTACAATTCCTACAATTTCTATCAGATATTTTTGTTCAAACCTTCAAATTAAACGTTACAATCTGCACTTGAATTCTGTTGTAGAGGTTTCATTTCAAATCCAATGTGGTGGCATGCAGAGCCCAACTCGCGAAAATTGTGTCACTGTCCAAATATTTCTGGACCTAACTGTATATGCGGGATGAACTGTTCTTGTAGTACCAGCTATAGCTTGCCTATTCTGGTCTGGAGAGATGTATTTACCAAGCTTACTGGTGGTTGTGCTTTATATTGTTGCAAGTGGTTTAGATGTACATCTTTTTTGTGTATTTGTGTTGCTGCCTTGCTTTAGTTGCATTTCACTTTAGTTTCTTAGCTTTGATTCTTGAGAGTTTTCAGTGTGAATGGGCTTATGTTATTCCTGTCTGTCTTGTCTATTATTTCCTTTACATTTCAGCCCCTTCCTTTCCTGTGGGGGGGGGGAGGGGGACAGATTAGCTTTATTTAGGAGTACTGCAAGGTACAACACCCTTGTATCTCCACCATTAGGTGTAATCTTGAGGACAAGGATAGCCTAGGTTCCGTGAGTGTGAGGAACAGTATAAGAACCCTTTGTCCCTTGCTATCCTACAGTCACATCGTGACAGGGGGACAGACTAGTTGGGTACTTGGATAGGCAGAATAGGTTCAGGAACTGGAGACAGGCAGGACAGAATTGAGCAGAAAGCAGACTGGTGTACTGATGGAACCAAGCTCTTCAGGGACCCAATTTCTCAGGCACCTCCCACCAGGGGAAGGTGCCTTAAATGCACAGTGGCCTATAGCCATAGATTGAGGAACACTTTCTGAGAGTATAATGCCCCTTGAACAGGTATATTTCTTCAAAATATACATATACAACCAGCACATGGAATCAAAACACTAAAAAAAAGAAATCTCTCAGGTTAGTGCAGACATGTTTCTGAAACATGTCTGCACTAACCTGCGAGACCTCTCCTTTTTATTGTGTTTGGATTCCATGTGTTGGTTTTATATGTATTTTTGGAATACATTTTTCTGATTTTAGCAGCTTTTGGATGCTGGATTTTTTTACTTTCTATCAAGGAGATGGAATGACAATATTAAGATAGATGGAACGTGAACACGATGGGGGACTACTGCTGGATGCTTTACAAAGATCCACAGACCTTCTATAAGAGAAAAGGGATCAAGAGAAGCTTTGAAGAGAGAAGGAAAAGGCACAAGATTTAAAGGAAACCTGTCACAAGATTTGGCGACTATAACCTGCGGCCACTACCAGTGAGCTCTTATATACAGCATTTCATAATACTGTATATAAGAGCCCAGGCCAATCTGTATAATGTGAAAAGCCTTTTTATTACACTTACCTAGGGGGGCAGTCCGGTCCGACAGGTGTCGCTGCTCTGTGGTCCAGCGCCTCATCTCTGCTGCAATTGCCGTCTTCCTTCGACCCAGCCTAGTATAAATCACATGTCCTACATAATCCACACAAGCCAGCATTGTGGTCCTGTGCAGGGCAGATCAAAGTACTGTAAAGCGCAGGCGCGAGAAAAGGTTAAAGACCGCCAGCACATGTGTACTGCAATGCTTTGATCTGCCCTGAGCAGGGCCTGTGCAGGACCGCAATGCACTTGTGTGGATTACGTAGGACACGTCATCTGTACTGGGCTGGGTCATAGGAGGATAGCAATCATAGCAGAGAAGAGGTGCCGGACTGAAGAGCAGCGACATCCATCGGACCGGACCGCCCCCCCCTAGGTAGGTATGACTAAAGTGATTTTTACGTTCTACAGAGCAGCCTGGGCTCTTATATCCAGCAATTTCCAATAACGTTTCAGAATGAATATTCAATACATTTATATTCATAATATTGTGTACAGTTTTCCCTGCAATAAACATTTTTCTTGTTCATTTCGCTTGTACGTAATTTCACAAGAGTTTTGTGCAAAATCCATATGTGATGGTTACCAATAGAGGGTTTTTTTAATTTAGGGCACAAGAAAACATAAATTCAGTCATTGGATTTGAAAAAAATTCATAGGCCCAAATTTTGCATACCTGTGTTATTACAGTATGGGGGACATTATTACAAAATGAGGGACATTATTACAGGATGAAGGACATTATTACAGGATAAGGGATATTATTACAGTAAGAGGTCCTTGAACAGGGGATATTATTACAGGATAGATGCCAGGAGAAATGACATTCTTAGATTATGGGGGACATTATTACAGTTTAGGAACAAGGAAGGGGGACATTATTATATGTAGGGGATATTATTACAGGGTAAATGGCTAGGATAGGAAACAATATTAGTTTGGGCCTATTGGGAGACAAAATTATTTATTGGGGTACTCTATGACTCCACCATAGGGAACATTAATAATTGTCATGGCAATCTGAGGCCAAATAATTGTTTTCAGGTCAGCCAGCTATGGTGGCCTGGAACACCCCTTAAAAAAGCAGGGTCTAATAGATGGTGTCAGGGTAAAACTGACAATCTAATACCCGTTTTGTAACGATCAGCGACCTTGCAGCAGGGGCCCGCTCGCTGCTGCTGGTCACACACAGTGATATCGGTGGCGAGGTCGCTGATACGTCACGAAACTTCTGACGTTTCAGCGATCTCGCTAGCAATCTCGCTGTGTGTGATGGAGGCTTAAGACTACAAGTCTGTGGGTCGACGCCTGAGTCTGCCTGAGCTGATCACAGACATCAGAAAAGTTAGCAGGCAGAGTGCCAAAATCTGTAGTCTCCACAGATCCTGGCAACTCCATGACAGTCAGCAATGTTTGTAAAAATCTTGTGACACTAAAACCGGTCATACACATTAGATTAATGTTATCCAAAACCTCCAATTTCAGCAAGATAGGACCACCATTTAATACAGGGTCTCCAAACTTTCTGACCTTGAGAACCACATTCAGCTCCGACAGAGGATTGCGAGCCAAATCTAGCTCCCATCCCCCTCACCCAGAGCCTCTTTTACCAGTATAATGACAGGCAAAGGTTTTCCATACAAATAACACCAAGACAGTATACCAAGATCCAATGGTTACCACAATAGACTCATTCAGTATTCTCAAATCATGCACTCCGACAGTCATATCCATCTTCAAGTATCTCCTTTGACTGGCAGCCTTCAGTATTTCCCCTAGCAAATGATGTCACGGGAGCGAAAAAAAAACAGGCTTGTTGAATTTTAGTGCACTATTCTTTTGTTCCTATAGAGATAAACCACCTTCAGAAGTATTTGGCAGCAGCTTACTCATTTGCATGTGTATGATGGACAGTGAAGATATAGCTGTCAGTTTCTCTTCAAGAAGCAAACAGCCTCGTAAACTTTTTCACATTTTTTCACGTTACATCCACAAACGAAATGTATTTTATTGGCATTTTACGTGATATAGCAACACAAAGTAGCTAGTATTTGTGTATAAAGTGCAAAGGAAATAATACATGATTTTCTAAATATTTTAAAAATAGAAATCTAAAAATTTTGACATACATTTGTATTGTGCACCCTGTCATCTGATACCCCTAATTAAAATTCTAAGTAACCTATTGCGTCAATAAGTCATCTAATTAGTCAACTAAGTCAAACTATGTAATTTATTCTCAGTACAACTACAGTTTTTCTATAAAAGCCTTGGAGTTTTGTTTGAGAACATTAGAGATCAAATAGTACCATGAAAACCAAGGAACACATCAAACAGGTAAAGGATAAAGTTGTAGAGAAGTGTAAAGAAAGGTTAGGTAATAAAAAATAGCCAAAGCTCTGAACATTTCATGGAACACTGTTCAATCATCATAGAAAAAATTGAAGGAGTATGAGACAACTGCAAATGTACAAAGACATGGCAGTCTACCTAACCTTACAACCCAACCAAGGAGAGCACTAATTAGAGAAGCAACCAAAAGGCCCTTGGTCACTCTGGAGTAGCTGCAGAGGTCCACAAGTCAGGTGAGAGAATCTGTCCACAGGGCAACTAGTAGTTGTATGCTTTACAAATTTGACTTTTATGGAAGCGTGGCAAAAAGAAACCGTTTTGAAAGCAAGCCATAAGAATTCCCATGCGCAGTTTGCAAAGAGCCATGTAGGGGATACAGCTAATGGGGAAGAAGGCGCTTGGTCAAATAAGGCCAAAGTAGAACTTTTTGGGCTGAATGCAAAATGCTATGTGTACCAGAAAACTAATACTGCCCATCACCCTGAAAACACCATCCCCACCGTCAAACATGGTGGTGGCATCATTATGCTGTGGGAAGGGTTTTCTTCAGCAGGGTCAGGGAGGCTGGTCAGAGTTGATACGAAGATGGATGGAGCTAAATGCAGGGAAATCCAGGAGGAAAAGCTGCAAAAGGCTACAAAGACTTGTGACTGGGGTGTAGGTTCACCTTCCAGCAGGACAACGACCTTAAACATAAGGGTGCTTTACACGCTGCAACATCGCTAGCGATTGCTAGCGATGTTGAGCGCAATAGCACCTGCGCCCGTCGTTCGTGTGACATTTGGTGATCGCTGCCATAGCGAACATTATCACTACGGCAGCGTCACACGCACTTACCTTGTCAGTGATGTCGCTGTGACCGCCAAACAATCCCTCCCTCAAGAGGGAGGTGCGTTCGGTGTCATAGCGACGTCACTGCGGCGTCACTAAGCGGCCGGCCAATAGAAGCGGAGGGGCGAAGATGAGCGGGATGTAACATCCCGCCCACCTCCTTCCTTTCCTTTCTCATTGCCGGTGGACGCAGGTAAGGAGATGTTCGTTGTTCCTGCAGTGTCACACATAGCGATGTGTGCTGCCGCAGGAACGACGAACAACATCGTACATGTGGCAGCAGCGATATTAAGGAAAGGACTGACGTGTCAACGATCATCGTTTTTGAATGATTTTACGATCGTTAAGTGTCTCTCCTTGCTGTCACATGCTGCGATGTCGCTACCGGTGCCGGATGTGCGTCACTAATGACGTGACCCCGACGATATATCGGTAGCGATGTCGCAGCGTGTAAAGCACCTTATACTGCCAGAGCTACAATGGAATGGTTTAGACAAAGCATATTCATATGTTTGAATGGCCAGTCACAGTCCAGACCTAAATGCCATAGAGAATCTGTGGCACGACTTGAAAATTGATGTTCACAGACGCTCTCCATCCAATCTCACTGGGCTAGAGCTATTCAGCTATTTTGCAAAATAGAATGGGCAAAAAGGTCAGCCTCTAAATATCCAAAGACATACCAAATCTTACAGCAGTAATTGCAGCATAAGGTGGTCCTATGAAGCATTGACTCAGGGGGACTGAATACAAATTCACGTCACAAGTTTCAGATTTATATTTTTAAAATATTTAGAAAATCATGTGTCATTTCCTTTAAAGTAAACAACCACTGAGTATACAAAAGCTTTGCATCTTGTTTATTACAAGTACATTATAAACGTATAAAAAAATGTAATTACCATTGGTTACAGACTTACGCATTTATGGCACACATAGCCCCTTTAGTCTTAAGGCCGCTTTACACGCTACGATATATCTAACGATATGTCGTCGGGGTCACGTCGTTAGTAGTGATGAGCGAGCATGCTTGTTACTACTCGGTACTCGCACGAGTATCACTGTACTCGGTCTACTCGGCGGGGACCGAGTAATCTCGCGATACTCGTGCTGTACTCGTGGTCTTCATTTCTGCATGTTGGCGCTCTTTTGAGAGCCAGCCCTCATGCAGGGATTGGCTGGCAGACCACTGCAATGCCACAGCCCTGTTAGTTGTGGAATTGCAGTGATTGGCCGGCCTGCACAGCGTGACCGAGCCTTTATACCGGCCGGCGCGCTGTGCTCTGCTCACAGCTATCCAGACAGTCAGTGCAGGGAGAGTGTCGCTGATTCAGGGAAAGATTTGCGGCCCTTTATAGCTTTTTCAGTTGCAGGGCTGCAAACAGTGTGACCAAAAGTCCTTCTCAGGACTATTCTAGTTGTATACAGGCAGGCAGGGTATAGCCAGGTCAGAGTACAGTAGCAGAGTCCTTCTCAGGACTATTGTTGCTATATACAGGCAGGGTATAGCCAGGTCTGAATACAGGGTAGTGACCAGAAGAGTCCTTGTCAGGACTATTGTACCAGTATACAGGCAGGCAGGCAGGCAGGGTATATATAGCCATTCCTAGTGGTGACCGTATACCAGCCTTCATCATATCTGGGGCTGGTGTATACAGTCTAAAACAGTCCAGATAGTGTCTGACTTGTCTGTAATTGTCGCTCCCCAAAAAAACCTGTTAGGTTCTTAGTGCGTCCGTGCTTGGTTTTTAAAACCGCACGTGTGTGCCTGTCGGTGGCAGCGTACAGGTGCACTTGTGTGCAATTTTCACAAACTTTGATATAACGCACAAGTAGTGAATACACGTCAGCACAGCATTGCAAAATGCGCAAGGGCATTGGCAAGGAACAAGGAAGTGGACGTGATGGTGGTGCAGGCA